>NC_057415.1:15885488-15968353 GCF_019320065.1 Cervus canadensis | reverse complement strand
ATTACTTTGCCAACAAAGGTCCGTCTAGTCAAGGCTATGGTTTTTCCAGTGGTCATGTATGGATGTGAGAGTTGGACTGTGAAGAAAGCTGAGCACCGAAAAATTGATGCTTTTGAACTGTGGTGTTGGAGAAGACTCTTGAGAGTCCCTTGGACAGCAAGGAGATCCAACCAGTCCATCTTAAAGGAGATCAGTCCTGGGTGTTCATTGGAAGGACTGATGTTGAAGCTGAAACTCCAATACTTTGGCCACCTGATGCGAAGAGCTGACTCATTTGAAAAGACCCTGATGCTGGGAGGGATTGGGGGCAGGAGGAGAAGGGGATGACAGAGGATGAAATGGTTAGATGGCATCACCGACTCAATGGTCATGAGTTTGAGTAAACGCCAGGAGTTGGTGATGGACAGGGAGGCCTGGCATGCTGCGATTCATGGGGTTGCAAAGAGTCGGACACGACTGAGCGACTGAACTGAACTGAACTGATTGCTCTTCAGAGCTCTCCAACTCAAAAATTCATTGCTGTGCTTCTAATCAAGGTCACCTAGAAACATATGCTCTTATTCTGGCCCCGCTTCTCTGGGATTTCCTTGCCCTCCTCCCCTTTGGGGCTGTCTTAAGCCTGTGCACCATCTCATGTTGTAAGGAACTTCCCTTCGTATAGACCCCTGTTCAAATGCTGCCCAAGAAAGCTTGTGTGTTACTCCCTCTTTTGGTCATCTCTTTCCTCCATTCCACCCAAATCACACATAACCTCTATAATTTCTTTTTATTGTCGAATAGCATTCAATTGTATGGATAGACCACATTTTCTTTACCCATTAATCCCTTGATGGACATTTTGGTTGTTTCCAACTATGGGCTATTATTTTTCCTGCTATGAATATTTATGTCCAAGTTTTTATTTGAACACTTAGTTTTATTTCTCTTGCTACCTAAGTGTAGCACTGCTGGATCATAGGGTAACTGTATTTTTAAACCTTTGATAAACTGCCAGACTGCTTTCCAAAGTGGCTGTAATATTTTCTATTCCTGCCAGCAGTGGACAAGGGTTCCAATTATTCCACCTCCTTGCCAACACCTGTTATTATCTGACTTTTTTATTATAGTCATCCTAGTGGGTATAAAGTGGTAACTTGTTTTGATTTGCATTTTCCTGATCAGTAATGATGTTGAGCATCTTTTCATGTGCTATTGGCCATTTGTATATTTTCCTTGGAGAAATGTCTATTCAGATTATTTGATCATTTTAAAATTAAGTTATTTTATTATTAAGCTGTAAGAACTACTCATATATTCTGGATCCAAGTTTCTTATCAGATATGTGATTTTGAAATATTTTCTTATATTCCATGGATTATCTTTTTACTTCTTGGTGATCAGCACAAAAGTGTAGAATTTCGTTGATGTCTAATTTATATATAATCATATATATACATATATATATATACATACAAATATATATATACTTTTTTCTTTTGTTGATTAAGCTCTTGATGCTGTATCTAAGAATCTATTGCCAAATCCAGAATCACAAAGATTTAGTCCTCTGTTGTCTTCTAAGAGTTTTACAGGTTTAGCTCTTACATTTAGATCTTTGATCCATTTTGAGTTAATTTTTGTCTGTAGTGTAGGTTCATTTACATGTGGTGATTATTTCCCTACTTCTAGAATATCTTTTTCATGCTTCACTAGACTGCTTCACACCTTGGCCTCAACTTTGGTATTTTCAAATCAGAACCAAAAAAGTGAAAGAGTCAACACCCAAAGACCAGTGTCAGTGGGAGACAGGGAATGCAGAGGAACCCCCTCCCCTATTTCCTGTAGACTATGAGTTTTGTTACTGCCCTTCACCAGTCTCTTACTTTTTCAAGTTATCAAGCTTTTGTTCAGCTCTATTTGTTGAAAAGACAATTCTTTCCCCATTGAATTGTCTTGGCATCCTTGTCCAAAATCAATTGAACATAGATTTCTTGATTTGTTTCTGAACTTTCATTTCTATTCCTTTGATCTGCAAATTTATACTTATGTCAGGACCACAATGTTTTGATGCTTGGAGTGAAGACTTTTATGTGACTTATTCCCTTAACTAATGAACTGAGGTGAGTTGAGGCATCACCCTAGGCCCTGTGTCCTACATATAAGAGTATGGTTCCTTTTAAAGGAGCTGCTGCCTTAGGTCCTCAGCCTTGTGCTGCATCTCTGTCCATGTCTTTTGTTTCTCCTCCTTTCTTGCTTTTGTTGGACATTCTATACTCTGGAGCATTTCCCTTAGGCTGGTGGCAGTGGCTCATGATGACTTGAAACAGTAAGAGACCTGGTGAAGGGCAGTGATTAAACTCAGTCTACAGGAGATGGGGGCGTTCCTCTGCACTCCCTGCCTCCCACTGACACTGGCCTTTGACTTTGCTTCACTTTTGGGGTTTTGATTTGAAAATACAGAAGTTGAAGCCAAGGTGTGAAACAGTCTAGTGAAGCAAGGGAAAAAATTCCAGAAGCAGGGAAATAGTCACTGGGAGGAAAAAGACAAAGGCTCAATTCCTCAATACTTGGGCCTTTAGCCTCCATAGGTTCTCTAGACTTCCATCCCTTTGAAGTGAGGTAAAAAAACAGATGTTGAGAAGGAATCCATTTGTAATGAGTAGTACCATGGCTTTAAAAACCTTCATCAACCTGAAACATTTCCAAAAAGGGATATTTTACAGACTCGCTAGGGAACATAACAGAATCTGGACCTGGAAAAGCAACTGAAAAGAGGCAAAGATCATTGCTTTCAGGAGAGAAATACTGGGGAAAGGAGACATCCCCAAAGAGTGTTTTCACATGGAAGAGGGACGTGAGGATAGCTCAGGTCATACATCTCCAGAATGAGGTCACTTCAGGTGTTTTGCTGGGAACCAAGAAGACCTTATATCATCTGGGAATATCTTTAATGAAAGCATCACCGGTGATGATTTTAGGCAGAGGAAGTGTTGCTTAATATTTCTCATATGGAGCCCAGCTGGAACAGGATGGGTGCAGGAAGGAGTCCAAGGACATCTAGAAGGACCTCTTTCCTAGATGAGAAAATTTTGCAAATAGGAAGCGACACATAAAGAAGGCAGGGACCATGCCAGCTGTAAGTTGTCCTATCAGAATTCCAGAGTCCATATCAACACCATAACCACTAGTCCCTGATTCTAGAGGCCATGGGGAGGAAAAACGTGAAAGGCAAAGAGACAAGGCTTAGTTTAGATTGGACCATCATGTCTAGAGTGGCTCACTTTGGCTTTCCCTATGGGGACACTGAGGCCAACCTTTTTTCCCTTGCCTAAGATGATACGTGTTTTTAATACCAGGTAGCCAAGGGCTGGAATGAAGACTCTAAGTGTCCCCCTTAGCACAGAGTGTGGACGACACAATATGACAAGGGTCCCCAGAGCTGTGCCCTGAGGGGACCCTGGGAATTTGGTCTGTCCCCAAGGTGTTGTAAGCAGGATATTTTTTATACCTTAATAATTTTCTTTCACATTAATTATATGCTGACTTAAACAGTGCAAGAAATAAAAAAAAAAAAAGCGATGATAACCTGGAATTCCACCTGATAGCTGTTGAGGATATTTTCACATCTACTCTCTATGACTTAAAAATACATACTCACAACACACACACAGAGGCACATATAATTTCTTAAAAAATTGAGTTTTACTGTAGGTTTTTTCCACTCAATTGTATATAAGGAATATCTTCTCATCTCTACATGATAAATATTTTCGCATGTCAACTGACATCTTTCACAACATCATTTTTTAATTGAAGTTAAAAATTAATTAATGGGTTGATTAATTAATTGATTTACAATGTTGTGATAGTTTCTGGTATAGAACAAAGTGATTCAATTATATAATATATATATATAGGCATATATATATATATATACTTTTACATATTCTTTTCCACTATAGTTTATTACAGGATATAGAATATTGTTCCCTCTTATATAATGTAAGACTCTGTTGTTTATCCATTTTATATATAGTAGTTTATATATGCTAATCTCAAACTCCCAATTATCTGCCCCCTGCCCTTTCCCCTCTAGCAAGCCTAAGCTTGTTTTGTAAGTCTGTAAGTTTGGTTCTGTTTTACAAATAAGTTTATTTGCATCATGTACATCATTTTTAGTGCTTGTTTAGTATTCCATCCCATGGATGGTTCACAACCTTCTAGTGGGTAGTATATTAGACTAATAATTATAATCAGAGCAACACAGTTTTGACCCTCCTGAGCAGAGCCAGAATAAGGATATCTGTTAGACATTCATCTTCTATCTCCCAACTTTTCTTAAAGAAATAAGGGTTCATAAAAAGGAAGACCAGGGAAAATAGTGATCCCATACTGAGTAAACACTGAATCCTGTTTAAGAATTCTTTATATCTGATGGCTCCCTTAAGCTTCAGTGAAATTCATGGCTTCCCTGGAATAGATAATATTGGTGACTCAGAGGGTAAAGCATCTGCCTGCAATGCAGGCGACCCGGGTTTGATCCCTGGGTTGGGAAGATATCCTGGAGAAGGAAATGGCAACTCATTCCAGTAGTCTTGCCTGGAGAATCCCATGGATGGAGGAGCCTGGTAGGCTACAGTCCACGGGATCGCAAAGAGTCTGACACGACTAAGCGACTTCAAATGAGCGAATACATTTAAAGTTATCTGTGAGATATCAAATTGCTATTTAAATATAATGATAGCACAAAAATAATAGCATTTTTATTATAAATTAAGTTCTAGACTTTGGGTCTATAGCAAGAACCTATAGAAGATTTAGAATTATGCAAAGCAATAGTGTGTTTCACTTTAGCCATATATGCTCCAAAAAGATTGGGACAAAATAAATGTTTAGTAAATTAAACCATACATTCATGCTGAAACTTGAAAATGGTTCTGAAAATGGTTCTATTTTCCTTTCTGATTGGTGTTCAATTTTCTCTGCTGTTAAAATTTTAGTTTCAAGTTCCTCCAAGAGGCTAAGGTTAGGCAAACACTTATACCTTCCAGGGGAACCTCCTAAAGGATTGGTCCAAGTGTAGGGCATCCGGTTTGCTGCCTTCTGCCTCCTGCCATCCACCTTCACCCTCCTGACCCGCCCCTGACCTAGGAGTCTGGCATGCATGAACTGCATTCTACAGCTTTGAGTGCTCAGGCTTCTGGGTGGGCTTGGCCAATGGAGGCCCTAAGAGGAGATCAGAAGGAGGGGGAAGATGGAGGCCAGGGTATCCATTGCTCTGGCTTCCTCCCTACAAAGTCACCTTTTGAGAAGGCATCTTCCTCACAACTCTTTCCTTCTTCATCCTGTAACTTTTTTCCCTTCCTTATCTCATTGGGTTTGATGGTGCTAACAGCTCCTCTGCCCTAGCTTACACCTTGTAAGTAGCCCCTTTGTAATCTAAAGAAACCCTATTTTAAGTATTGTAATTTGAGTGTACCTTCTCTTTCCTATTGGGGCCCTGCTAATGTGCTGAGTATCATCATAAAAAGAGGCCCATGAGGCAAGGAAATGAGGTGGTCTTTGGTCGACAGTCAACAGGGAACTGAAGATTTGACTACAACAGTACTCAAGAATCTGCCACATCCAACAACTCTGTGAATGTGGAAGGAAATCCTTCCCCAGTCGAGTCTCCAGATGAAATCCCAGCCCTGGTGACAACTTGATTGCAGCCTCATAAGAGACCTCGAGCCAGATGATTCAGCTAAGCTGTGCCTGGGTTCCTGACCTATAGAAGCTGTGAGATAATAAATGAGGATTGTTTTAAGTCACTAACTTTGTGGTAATTTGTTAGCCAACAAAAGATAATGGTAAACTTTCTACCTGTGTAACTGCAGAGACGTTACTAAACCAATTTATGTCTTAGTTTCCTCATCTTTAAAACTGGAATTGAGATAATAATTACACACTTCTGCTTTTTAGGGCTGGAGTAAGGATAAAATGGGTGAACTGTAACATGCCTAATACAGCATCTGTCATAGAGGTGGCTGATTACATCAAGTCAAGTGTTAGTCGCTGAGTTGTGTCCAACACTTTGTGACCCCATGGGCTGTAGCCTGCCAGGCTCCTCTTTATCCATGGGATTCTCCAGGCAAGAATACTGGAGTGGGTTGTCAGGCTGGTTACAAAATGTTGGCTAATATTTTTAGACCAGACTCTGTAACCCCTTCAGGGATATGCTGCCTTCCCTGATAATAAGATTCCATTGATCCTGAACCCCAATTTTCCTCCCTCATTTGTCTCTTCAGTAAATTTGCTGTTTAATAACAGATTTTCACAGAGCAGAAAGATTTTGCAAGCTTGCAGAGCCCTAGAGCATGAAAGCATTGCCCTGAACTTTTTCCAAGACTCAGCCAACCACTGTATCATCCATTCTATGGACTCAACCCCACGGTGATCTTTGAATTCCGAAAATCAGCTGGAGACACAGCTTGGCTGACCTGTGGAGCTCAGGATCAGAGCATAAATCTGGATGTTTGTTTGGTGACATTTATTATAATTCACCTCTCTAGGGGCCAAAAGAGCATCGGAGACCCGCAGCATTCGGAAGCTGGAGAGGAGGGTCTCCAGCTCTGCATCCCCCAAAACAAAGTGCTCCTACAGTGCCAATTCAGTGTTCTGCCCAGATCTTGGGTCCGTCTCTCTTCCTCAGGTCTGAGAGATTCTGGATTTTGAGGATCTTTTCTTATTGATCCTCTTTCTCCATACCTTCTCCCCATACACTCTAAACTTTCATTAAGATCCATCTTCTTATCATCATGAGGCCTAGGCCTCCGAGCTCCTTCCTTTCTCCTTGTACCCACATGCTCCTTTTTCTTCATTAACATTTTATCTTTCCACCCAGTCAGCCCTCTCTTTTACTTCCTGTTCCTACCTACCTGGATTTGGTAGACACAGGTTTTCCCCATTGTCCCAAAAGCCACCTCTCCCCAAAAAAGCACATGTATACCTATGTACATATACAAAATATACTTGCTTCAAGTATAAGCTGCCCCACATGCTGTGGTAGAGAAAACAGATCAAAAGAGGAAAAAATTACTCCCCAAATCAGGGGATCACTTCAGCTAGTGATCATTACCCCAGGAATTAAATCCAGGTGTCCTGACCCAGAGTAGACACTATCAGACAACAGAGCTGGCCTTGTCGCTGGGTTCAGTCAACTGTGAGACAGTTATGGTTACTTTTTGACCCCATGAGATGGGGCAGAGCTGGACATGGGAAGCACTCAGGAAATGTGCGTTTACTCGTCATTTCTTTCAGAGGGCAGGGAAGCTAAGAGGTTGGAGCTCATCTGGAAAAACAGCCCACATTTTCCAGTGGAGCCTTTCCAGGGGGTGCATTTCATACATTTCACAATAGCTGTTTACCTCTAAGCACGCTGTCAGCTCTCAGGGGCTCTGCTGCATGCATTCTGTTTCAGGGCCAGGCAAGATGATCCTTTTCATTGCCAACTGTGGTTTTTTAATATGCGAGTAAGCAGCTCCCTTGCATCTTTTAAATCTCCCTCTGCTGTTTGGATGTTTCGAGAGAACAGCATCGAAACATGTATATTATCTAGGGTGAAACAGATCACCAGCCCAGGTTGGATGCATGAGACAAGTGCTCGGGCCTGGTGCACTGGGAAGACCCAGAGGAATCAGGTGGAGAGGGAGGTGAGAGGGGGGGATCAGGATGGGAAATACATGTAAATCCATAGCTGATTCATGTCAATGTATGACAAAAACCACTACAATATTGTAAAGCAATTAGCCTCCAACTAATAAAAAATAAATGAAAAATAAATAAATAAATAAATCTCCTTCTGCTGAACTCTGGGCTGCAGCACTGAGGACAGCAAGGAAGAAACAGTGGATTTGTTCACAGAGATATTTTCTTAGTAGAAGGACAGCTTCCTTTCCTTTCCCTCTTATCTTTAAGGAGGGCAGTGGGTAGACATGACAGTCCTGTGAGTAGGTGGGGAGATGAGTGAGTGGATAGACAGAAGAAGGAGTTTCCTTCTTGGGATTCTTATTGGTTTGACTGGTCTATGGTTTACATCCCATTCATCAGGAAGGCACTGAGATTAATCAGAAACAGCTTGAGCTGAAACTGCCTTTGCTGTCACAAACTTGCTGAACTCAATCAAGATCTCCTCTCTCCTTCCCACCAATCAACTCTTGCTTTATTTTAAACAAAACTCCCTCCAAGTGTCCTTAACCTCAGGTAACCAACACATATAAATTCATCATTTAAACTAAAAGCAGTAGGTACACAGAGTTTAAAAAAAAAGACAAAAACAGTACAGAGAAATGTACAATAAAATTATAGGTGCTCCCTTCAAAGAAACTTTTAGAGATTGGACATTTACAGAAAAATGCAGCTAGTAAACCAAGAAAGCTTATGTACTTTTAATTTATATAAAAGGATTTTCTCTACATTCACAACTCTGGTCCTTGCTTTCTACTGGATTTTACTTTCTCCACATTAGAGATCTTTTCAGATGTGATCACTCTAGTTCCTTCCTTATAATAGGTGCTGTTGTTCAGTCATTTAGTTGCTCTGTCCTGTCCAACTCTTTGCAACCCCACAGATTGCAGTGAACCAGGCTTCCCTGTCCTTCACTATCACCTGGAGTTTGCTCAGATTCATCTCCAGTGAGTTGGTGATGCCATCCAATCATCTCATGCTCTGTTGCCTGCTTCTGCTCCTGCCCTCAATCTTTCCCAGCATCAGGGTCTTTTCCAACGAGTTGGCTCTTCACATCAGGTGGCCAAAGTATTGGAACTGCAGCAAGCAAGCAAGGAGCAAGCATCTTTTAATTTTATGGTAGTAGTCACTGTCCATAGTGATTTTGGAGCCCAAGGAAATAAAGTCTGTCACTGTTTTCAGTTTTTCTCTATCTATTCCCCTATCTATTTGCTCCTTGGAAAAAAAGCTATGACCAACCTAGACAGCATATTAAAGAGCAGAGACATTACTTTGCCAACAAAGTTCCATCTAGTCAAAGCTATGGTTTTTCCGGTGGTCATGTATGGATGTGAGAGTTGGACCATAAAGAAAGCTGAGCACCAAAGAGTTGATGCTTTTGAACTGTGGTGTTGGAGAAGACTCTTGAGAGTCCCTTGGACTGCAAGGAGATCCAACCAGTTGATCCTAAAGGAAATCAGTCCTGAATATTCATTGGAAGGACTGATGCTGAAGCTCCAATACTTTGGCCACCTGATGCGAGAACTGACTCCTTAGAAAAGACCCTGATGCTGGGAAAGATTGAAGGCAGGAGGAGAAGGGGATGACAGAGGATGTAATGATTGGATGGCATCACCAAGTCGATGGACATGAGTTTGAGCAAGCTCCAGGAGTTGGTGATGGACAGGGAAGCCTGGCATGCTGCAGTCCATGGGGTCACAAAGAGTTGGACATGACTGAGTGACTGAAATGAACTGAACTGATTAGCTATGAAGTGACAGGACTGGATGCCATGATCTTAGTCTTTAAATGTTGAGTTTTAAGCCAGCTTTTTCATTTTCCTTTTCAGCTTCATCAAGAGACTCTTTAGTTCCTCTTCACTTTCTGCCATTAGGTTGGTATCATTTGCATATCTGAGGTTATTGATATATCTCCTGGCAACCTAGTTTCCAGCTTGAGCTTCATCCAGGCATTTCACATAATGTACTCTGCAAATAAGTTAAATAAGGACAGTGACAATATTCAGCCTTGAGGTACTCCTTTCCCAATTTTGAACCAGTCTGTTGTTCCATGTTCAGTTCTGACTCATGCTTCTTGTCCTGCATACAGGTTTCTCAGGAGGCAGGTAAGGTGGTCTGGTATTTCCACTTCTTTAAGAATTTTCACAGTATGTTGTGATCCAAACAGTCAGGATTTAGTATAGTCAATGAAGCAGAAGTAGATGTTTTTCTGGAATTCCATTGCTTTTTCTAAGGTCCAGAGGATGTTTGCAATTTGATCTCTGGTTTCTCTGCCTTTTCTAAATCCAGCTTGAACATCTAGAAGTTCTCAGGTCACATACTGTTGAAGCCTAGCTTGCAGGAGTTTGAATGTTACCTTGCTAACATGTGAAATGAGAGCAACTGTGCAGTAGTTTGAACATTCTTTGGCATTGCCTTCCTTTGGGACTGGAATGAAACCTGACCTTTTCCAGTCCTGTGGCCACTGCTGAGTTCTCCAAATTTGCAGGAATATTGAGTGCAGCACTTTAACAGCATCATCTTTTAGGATTTTAAATAGCTCAACTGGAATTTCATCACCTCCTTCAGTTTTGTTCATAGTAATTCTTCTTAAGGTCCACTCAAGGATATCTGGTTCTAGGTAAATGATTGCCATCATAGTTATCTGGGTCATTAAGACCTCTTTTGTATAGTTCTTCTAGGTATTCTTGCCACTTCTTCTTAAAATCTTCTGCTTCTTTTGTGTCCATACCGTTTCTGTCCTTTATTGTGCCCATCTTTACTTGAAATATTCCCTCAGTATCTCTTATTTTCTTGAAGAGATCTCTAGTCTTTCCCATTCCATTGTTTTCCTCTATTTCTTTGCATTGTTCACTTAAGAAGGCTTTCTTATCTCTCCACGCTGTTCTTTGGAACTCTGCATTCAAATGGGTTTATCTTTCCTTTTCTCCTTTGCCTTTCACCTCTCTTCTTTTCTCAGCTACTTGTAAGGCCTCCTCAGACAACCAATTTGCCTTTTTGCATTGCTTTTTCTTGGGGATGGTTTTGTTCACCACCTCCTGTACAATGTTATGAACCTCCGTCCATAGTTCATCAGGCACTCTGTCTATCAGATCTAATCCCTTAAATCTATTTGTCACTTCCACTGTATAATCATAAGGGATTTGATTTAGGGCATACCTGAATGGTCTAGTGGTTTTCCCTACTTTCTTCAATCTAAGACTGAATATTGCAATAAGCTCATAATCTGAGCCACAGTCAGCTCCTGGTCTTGTTTTTGCTGACTGTGTAGAGCTTCTCCATCTTTGGCTGCAAAGAATATAATCAGTCTGATTTCGGAGTTGACCAACTTGTGATGCCCATGTGTAGAGTCTTCTCTTGTGTTGTTGGAAGAGGGTGTTTGTTATGACCAGTGTGTTCTCTTGGCAAAACTCTGTTAGCCTTTGACCTGCTTCATTTTGTACTCCAAGGCCAAACTTGCCTGTTCTCTAGGAATTTCTTGACTTCCTACTTTTGCATTCCAGGCCCCTATGATGAAAAGGACAAAAGGACACCTTTTTTTAGTGTTAGTCCTAGGAGGTCTTGTAGGTCTTCACAGAACCTACTTCAACTTTTTCGGCATTAATGGTTGGGGCATAGTCTTGGATTATTGTGATATTGACTGGTTTGCCTTGGAAATGAACAGAGATCATTCTGTTGTTTTTGAGATTACACCCAAGTACTGCATTTCAGACTCTTTTGTTGACTATGAGGGTTACTATATTTCTTCTAAGGGATTATTGCCCACAGTAATAGATATAATGTCATCTGAATTAAATTCAGCCACTCCCTTGCATTTTAGTTCACTGATGCCTAGAATGTTGATGTTCAGTCTTGCCACCTCCTATTCGACCACTTCCAATTTACCTTGATTCTTGGTCCTAACATTCCAGGTTCCTATGCAATATTGGTTTTTTTTTTTTTTTTTTTTTTTTTTCACCGCTTCCATTCCTTTTGGAGCTATATCTCTGGGTTCTCCAGTAGCATACTGGACACCTACTAATCTGGGGGTGGGGTTCATCTTTCAGTGTCATATCTTTTCATACTGTTCGTGGGGTTCTCAAGGCAGAAGAATGCAGAAGTTCTATATCATTCCCTTCTCCAGTGGGCCACATTTTGTCAGAACTCTCCACCACGACCCATCCCTCTTGGGCTGCCCTACACAGCATGGCTCATAGTTTCACTGAGTGACACAGAGCTACAATCCATGTGATCATTTTGGTTAGTTTTCTATGATTGTGGTTTTCATCCTGTCTGCCCTCTGACGGATGTGGATAAGAGGCTTGTGCAAGCTTCCTGATGGGAAAGACTGGCTGTGACAGTCTTGGTGTCTTGGTCTGGTGACCAGGGCTGTGCGCAGGGCCATTCCTTATAGTGGCTGGATTGTATTCCATCATATGGTCACTTCTAATTTATTCAATCAGATTTTTGTTGATCATTGTTTTGGTGGTTTGCAGTTTTTCATGTGGCAGCTTCAGTGGCAGAAGTCTCTGACAGGAATGTGAGCCCTGGTGATCATTGGCACAATGCTCCTGCTTAAGGAGTCTACCAGCCAGGGGCTGAGCCCATGGACTCTCAGAGATGCTCCCTCCTGCAGCAAGGCCCCATCACAGGAGGGACACGGCCCAGGCACTGCATGCTAAAGAAATGTAGGAAAAAGAAATTGAGCTCCAGGGTCCTAAATTGGGGCACCATTACACAAGATCTCCAGAGTGAGCAGGGAGAACATTCTCTGGGAGCCTGTGCCATGGGCTCTGGTCTTCCCACTACACCAGAGTAAGAAATTTAGGGGGCATGAACCAGCGGTTCACTGTGCTCTGACTCAGATCCAGTCACTTCGCACAGGCCATGGCCCCTCCTGCTCATTACGGGGGTAGGTATGTGTGTGGGGATTGAAACATCAGTGCTAAGTCTCCTGCCGTAGGTCAACACTATTCTTGTCCTAGTGGCAAATGCCAGGGGTCACTTCTGTAATAATTCTGAGTTTGAATTCTTTCCTTCCCACCCTCACTTTGCTCTTCTTTTTGCCACTCTTTCCCCATTTTTCCTGACCTCTCCTTTCAGGATAAACTAAATAAGACCAACAAGTTTTTACTGAGCACCTGTTCTTTGTAGAATATTTCTTTTTCTCTTTATCCTATAGGTTTCCAAATGGGAAGTAAAGTTGTCTAAATGGTTATATGGTCTCAAATCATGCCCCTTGGACCACAGACTCAAGAAGTCTGCCTTCTTGGTACTCAACATTGCTAATTACCAGAGAAATGCAAATCAAAACTATGAGGTACCACTCCACACTGGTCAGAATGGCCATAATTAAAATGTCTGCAAATAAGAAATGCAGGAGAGGGTATGGAGAAAAGGGAACCCTCCCACACTGTTGGTGGGAATATAAATTGGTGCAGCCACAATGAAAAACAGTATGGAGATTCCTTTAAAAATAAAAACAAGAGTTGCCATACGATCTAGCAATCCCACTCCGGGGCATATGTCTGGAGAAAACTCAAATTCCAAAACATACACACACCTCAGTGTTCACTGCAGCACTGTAATAAAACAGCCAAGACACAGATATATATGATATATATAATAGATTACTACTCAGCCATAAAGCAACATGGATGGACTAGAGATTACCATACTAAGTAAAATAAGAACGAGAAAGACTTACAGACATAGAAGACAAATTTATGGCTACCAAAGGAGAAAGGGGGTGCATGAGGGATAAAGTAAGAGCTTGAGATTAGCACATACAAACTATTATATGGAAAATAGATAAACAACAAGGACCTACTGTATAGCACAGGGAATTCTATTCTATATCCTATAAGAAATCATAATTGAAAAGAATATGAAAAAGTTGTACATATAGTATATATAGGTATAACTGAATCACTTTGTTGTACACCTAAAATTAACACAACATTGTAAATAAACTATATTTCAATTAACAACAACAACAACAAAACATCTACCTTCTCAAGGTCTCCTTGGGGAGAACTCATAGGATGCCCTCCTGGCATATAATACAGTAAAAGGGGTTTGAAGAGGGGGCTGGTGGTGAAGGGGGTCCTCCCTGCCTTCATGTGTCTCCAGCCAGTGCAATGAGCCCAGGGCTTCTCCAGGCTGCACTCTGAGCATCAATGCTAAGCGTGTCCCAGGCTGGGAGGCTGGAGGCTGCACCAGGGCTCAGGCCACAGAGGGCTTAGAGGGGAGGGACCTGAGGTCCCTGGGGCAGGGTGAAGACAGCATGCTAGTATCTGCAGGGCTGGAGACCGAAGGAGAAAGTATATGCAGTCAAGAAGCCAGAGACCCAAGCCCTGTCCCCACCACCCACCCCACCGGGCCCTGTGGGAAATGGGCTCTGGGAGTGAATCGACAGCAAGTAGCACAGCCCTAGGCCCCTTGCCGCCATCAGAGTCTGGCCTGTCAGCAAGTCTATGGGACCTCCCCAGTTGCTTCAAAGTCTGAATGAGGCAGCCATTGACTGGGCAGTTGCTGAGGCCAGGCACTAGCCAAGCTGGGCCCTTTTCTAAACCCACAACAGCCCTCTAAGTCATCTAGCAATAGTCACATTTTAAAAAGAGCAAGACAGAAGTTAAAGTCGGTCCACTGTGTGTCCCACAACATGAAGCCCGTATAAGCCAGGCGGACAAACTGTGAGCCTGACGTGGGGAAACCTGGGTGGCAGCCTGGGGTGGACGGGAGGTGGCCCTGGCTAGGGTGCGGGACGCAATGGCATTAAAGAGCCCTTTGGGCCTTGTCTTCCCTGAATGGGGCTATTTATTGGTGAACCCATAACACTGGAGCAGATTGGCAAACCCCTTGGCAGGCTTTCCTTAATGGAACATCCAGAGAGAAAAAGTCCCCTGTCCTCCTCCGTGTCCCTCGTAACCTCTGCCCCAACCACAGGGACCTTGTTTGCTCTGGCAGACAGGGAGCCCATTCAGAGCCCTGGGGTGGCACAGACCGAGTCTGGCTTGGGAGCCTGGACCCCACGTCTAGTTCTCAGGAGCGGGGTGCAGGGACTGGCAGTGGCCTCTGGAAGCCTCTTTTGGCTTGAGGTGGGAGGGTGCTGACTTTATTCTGGCCGATGAGAAAGACTGGCTTTACGGTTCCATCCTGCCCATAAATCAGACAGCCACTTCCAGCCGGTGGAACGGGCCCTGCTGGGAGGGTGTCTGGGGCCAGCCTGCTGTAGGAGGGTAGCAGGCTGGTGGGACTGTGGTCTCTGTTGGCCACAGGGAAGGAGATTCTAGGGCCAAGAGCACCCCAGAGGGGGCCTGGCCACATCTCTGGGGACAATATGTGCTGTACCTGCTTGGGACCCCAGCCTAGTATTTCATTTATGCTGCCAGCTGACAGTTCGTTTTTCTTTTTTTATATACACGGAGAGGCTGCCCAGAACCTTTTATTTTCCCAAGGGTGGAAACAGGACCTTACTTTGGGCTCCAACCACAGCTGATCATGAAGGGGCTGAGAGTGAATCCCGCACAAGCTGCCACCCAAACTGCCCCTGGGCTCTCTCCGCCTTGGAGGCCAGACAGGCCCTCATTTCCTCCTCCTGGCACCAGCAGCCCAGCCCCCAGCGAGGAAGAAGCTGGGCTGCCCAGGCCGGCCCTTCCGAGGAACAACACGGTCGCCGGGAGGAAGGAGCATTCACAGCTCTCCCCGTCTCGCCTTCTTGTTGGCCAAAACTGTGCACGACGAGCTGAAGGTTATCATGTTTAAATATTCGAACATGCTTGGCTAAATATGTCGTCAGCTTGTTTTCTTTTGCTGATAGTAACAGTCTACCCACAGAGGCATTTCAAACCTTGGCAGTGTTTGGGAAAGTGGACAAGGGACTCATTCAGTGACGTGCAAGTTTGAGTGGAGCCAAGAATGAAGCATGGATTTCACGAAATGAGGAGTAGCCTTGGACCACACACAGAGCCGGTTCTGAACTGGGGCTGCCTGCCTGCCCCTTCGCATCACACACACACACACACACACACACACACACACACACACCACACATACTCACTCCCTCTCCTCACCCTGACAAGACGCCCCTGACTAACAGCAAGAAAGCTCACTGGTGTCCACATGAGGGGTGCGGGGGTATCCTGGGCTTAGGCGGCCCTTTGTTAGCAACAAGCTGATGAAAAAATGGATTACTACAGTGTGTGCAACCCATCCTAAAGAGAGCTCACACAAAAGCCAGAGCCAGAGCTGTTAGAGAAAAAAACGGAGCTGAACAAAAATTGTTGAAATCACTTTTGTCTGGGGACGCATGAAACATCCAAGTTTTCCCTTGGAATGAGGCCCATTTTTGGAGACTTGCCCTGAGTTCAGGAAGTCCAGGGGATGCCCCTACCCCTACCCTGGTCCCACTCCCTTAAATGTGTGTGCCCCCAGGTGAGATTATCAGGACTCTAGGAATATGTTTCTTCTAGGAGACATTGGGGCAAAATTATATATTGTCTCCTTGCTGTTTTTCTGGTCATTGACTGCAAATTTCATGCAGTGTTAACTGAATCTGACTGATGCCCTGTTTGAAATTTAGAAGATTTAGGCTTTTTTTTCCCCTTTCGAACTTTTATTTAAATGTAGGTTCCAGTGTATCCAGGCAGATTGAGCAGTTATACTCAAGAAATATTTATGGTGCTTCAGTGAACTGGGATAAATATGTGGGTTGGGGCCACAGGCGGGCAGGCTGAGGGAGGCAGCCCCAGCCCCCATAGCCCCTCCTCCCTCCTAGTCCTTATCAAGGGGATGTGTCTCCCAAAGCTTAGGCCTAGGCAGACATCACTGTCACATCTAACTTGGCAAAGACTGCAACAATGTTTCATGGTTTCTGTTTTTCCTTCCCCATTCTCTACCTCTCCTCCTCTTCCCCCCTCATCCCTGGCACAGTGGAGTGGTTGACCCTGGAGAGGTTTGGGAGAGGCGGAGTGCCAGCACCTTCTCAGGCTGTCTCTACTTGCCTTCCACTAGGATGCTTGAAGGAGAGTGACCTGGAGAGAAAACTTGTGTGCCTTCTTTCTTTTTACACCCACATTTTTTGAAATGAGAAGATGATTTTGCCAAGAATAAATACAAAGTTAGAAGCCAAGGGATTCTGGTTTGGTCTGGAATGCGAACCACACAGTTCCAGGATGTCTCAATGGGGCACACAAATTCTTAACCTCAAGTAGTGCAGATGGTCAGGAGGATGAGTTCTCTCTTTTGAGCTTTCTTGGGGTTTTCCTGAAACTTCCTCTTAGTCTGTGACCATGCTGGTGAAATCATTGACCTCAGCTTCCCTAGCCCAGAGCATGAACCGCAGAGATGGGACAAGGGCCAAAGGTTCCTGGCTGAGTGGTCACTTCACATCCAGGAAGGTTTCCTCCCTCCATCCTGGGTTGATGGAGCCAGCTACCACTTCAGATGATGACGGCACCTCCCACAGTAACTCATATTCTAACTCAAGAGCTGCTCTTTAATCCTTCTGCTCTGTACCCTTGGGAATCCATGTCCTTGCTGCCTTGCTAAATAGATGGCCAGCCTTCTGCTCCTCTGGCATCTCTATTCCTGCACATTCACCTCTCTCAATCCTGCTGCTCCTGCCCATGGGACACCAGGTAAATGGAGAGGTGGGCAGGTAGCATCCACATATCCTCCTCCTTCACATGTCCCAGTGTCTCACGTGTTGGCCCGGGGGCGGGGGTCACACTTAGGTCAGCCCTCCTCCAAAGGTCTCCTAGGAGGGGCAGAAAAACACAGCTTCCTTGAGCAGTGAAACAGAGATCATGACTTGAATCTTCCAGGACGATGTGAAGATAAAGTAAGATTCCCCCTTTTTTTAAAAGTCAACAAATATTTATCAAGTACCTATTACATTCCAGGTACAGAAACATTGCCAGTTCCCAGTTATTTGATAAATATTTTGGAACATGTTAACAGAACAAGAAGCAACTTTTTCAGACGTTATAACTAGGTATAATAATTAATCGCCAATAACAGCTCGCCAGTACCTCGTACCTGTAACCCTCTCTTCCCGCTGCTCTCTCTCCCGGAATACTGTCCCAGCTGCCCTTGCAGCCGGTGGAGCCATGTGACTGGTCCTAGCCGATGAAATGTGTGCCACGCCCAGGTCCAGCCCATAAGAACCTCCCACACTTTACAAAAATGAACACAAAATGCGTCACAGACTTAAACATAAAACTAAAAAACCTCTAGAAAAACAAAACAGAAAATTTTTGGAATCCAGGGCTAAGCAAAGAGTTAAGCTTGACTAAAGTCACAGTCCATAAAAGGAAAGAAATTCTTTAAACCTCCTAAATTAGGCTTCATCAAAATGAACACCTTTGTTCAGAGAAAGACTTTATAAGAAAATGAGAAGACAAGCTACAGACTGGGAGAAAATACCTGTAAATCATATACACATATATCTAGAATGCAGACAAACTTCTCAAAACTCAGTAGTTTAAAAGCAAACAATCTAATTATAAAACGGCAGAAAAATCAATGTAAACAAAGAAAATAGGCAGAGTACATGAAGAGATATTTCACTGAAAAGGGTATATAGAAACAGATAAGCACATAAAAGATGCTCAGTATCACTAACCATTATGGAAATACAAATTCAAATGACAATGAAATAATCATACTGGAAAACAGTTTGGCAGTTCCAAATATTGTCTACTCCAGTGATTAGACCTATGAGCATTTTATAGCAAAGAAATGAAGACTTTTGTACTTATGTTCACATACAAACCTTTATGCAAATGTTTACAACAGCTTTATTCATGGTAGCCAAAAAGGGGAAACAACCCGTATCTCTCCCAGTGGGTGAACAGTTAGTAAATTGTGGCATATCCATACCATGGCACACTGGTTCCGCAATAAAAAAGAATTAACTATTGCTTACATATAACAACCTGGAAGAATCTCTCAGGCATTTTGATGAGTAAAAAAAACCAGTCTCAAAAGGTTACATATATACTATGTGATTTCACATATACAATATGATTGAAATAACAAAATTATAGAACTGGAGAACAGGTTGGCTTGCCAGGGATCAAGGAGGGAACGGAGGTAGGAGGGAAGCAGGTGTGGCTATAAAAGGGTAGCATGAAGGACCCTTGTGTGATGGAACTGTTCTCTAACTTGACAGTACTGATGTCAGCATTGGCTGTAATACACTGAACCAGAGATTTGTAATGTTACCATTGGAGAAAACTGGGTGAAGTGTCCCTGGACTCTTTCTGTTTTACTTCTTACAACTTTATGTAAATTTACAATTGTCTCAAAATAACAAGTTTGATTACTGCCTCCCAAATATCCTTAAGATATATGATCTTTGCTATCTTTCCCACATTCACTGGATGGATGAATATAGAGGGTCAAGCCCCAAAAGTGTCCCTGAATGGCCATGTACAGTAAAGTTGTTCCCTTAACCTCCCACACTGGGCTGAGATGTAATAAAAAATTTTTTTTTCTTGTGTTAAATCACTGATGTTGGGGCATTGCTTGTTACTGCAATCACTTCTACTTATCCTGACTAATGACACATTGAGGATCTGGGACTTTAACCCAAATTCGGGTTCCATAGGGAACTCCATGACTTGGTCTTGAGGCACTGTATCCCTCACTTGAGGCTGTGACCTCAGAAACAATACGTAGGTGGGGCCTGGGCTGTACCTGCTCCTGAATGGCTTCACAAGCTGGGCTCTGGGGAGAGTGCTCCTGTACATCATCTTAGCTGTTACACAAAATGTCCCTCTGTAGAGTGGGAAGTTCTGGCAGGCTCTTTTTAGGGTGGGCTCCTAAAGTTAGGGGCCCCCAGACCTCGATCAGGCCACAATGAAGTGTCACTGGTTGCCTTAGTCTTGCATCACTGCTGTAACAAATTACCATAAACTCAGTGGTTGAAAACAACATGGATACATTACATCTTCCTGTTCTGGAAGGTTCCAGGTCTCACTAGGTTAAAATCCAGGTGTCAGCTGGGCTGCATTCTTTCCTGGAGGCTCTGGAGGAGAATCCCTTCTCTTGCCTTTCCAGCTTAAAGAGTCTACCCTCCTGCCTGGGCTGATGGTCCCCTCCTCCATCGTCACAGTCACAGCAGTGGGTGGAGGGCTTCTGCCTGTGGTATCACTCTGACATCCTCTTTTGCCTCCTTTTAAGATTACATTGGACTTGTGACTGCATTGGGCCCACGTGGATAATCCAAGACAATCTCCTCATTTTAAGATCTGTTTGTGAACAACGTTAATCCTATCTGCTACCTGAATTCCCTTCTTCCATTTAAAGTAATACATTCACTGGGTCCAGGGATTAGGAGGTAGTCATTAGACCTAACACCTTGGTCCACAGCAAAGTGAGAAAAATAACAGTGAGTGATCTTCCTATGAAGCTATTTTTTTTAAAGTTATAATTCTTAACATATGCCTTTGCAATTTGGGAGAGGGGTGTTAAACAGTATGAAATGTCCTTTTGAGAAAAAAATTTAAATTTGGCAAACTGATCTCTTCCCAGTCCATGAAGATCCAACCTGTGGGAAACAATGTGCCGTGCTGTGCTAAGTCATTTCAGACTCTTTGTGACCCCGTGGACTGTAGCCCTCCAGGTTCCTCTGTCCATGGGGATTCTTCAGGCAAGAATACTGCAGTGGGTTGCTATCCTTCAAGGGATCTTCCCAACTCGGGGATGGAACCCAGGTCTCCCGCATTGCTGGCAGATTTTTTTACCATTTGAACCACCTGGGAAGTCCAAGAATACTGGTTCAGTTCAGTTCAGTCGCTCAGTCATGTCTGACTCTTTGCGACCCCATGAACCACAGCACACCAGGCCTCCCTGTCTGTCACCAACTCCCAGAGTCCACCTAAACCCATGTCCATCAAGTTGGTGATGTCATCCAACCATCTCATCCTCTGTCGTCCCCTTCTCCTCCTGCCCTCAATCTTTCCCAGCATCAGGGTCTTTTCCAGTGAGTCAGCTCTTCGCATCAGGTGGCCAAAGTATTGGAGTTTCAGCTTCAACATCAGTCCTTCCAATGAACACCCAGGACTGATCTCCTTTAAGATGGACTGGTTGGATCTCCTTGCTGTCCAAGGGACTCTCAAGAGTCTTCTCCAACACCACAGTTCAAAAGCATCAATTCTTCTGTACTCAGCCTTGTTTATAGTCCAACTCTCACATCCATACATGACCACTGGAAAAACCATAGCCTTGACTGGACGGACCTTTGTTGGCAAAAGAATACTGGGGTGGGTAGCCTATTCCTTCTCCAGGGGATCTTCCCAACCCAGGAATCGAATTGGGGTCTCCTGCATTGCAGGCAAATTCTTTACCAGCTGAGTTACCAGGGATGCCTGTGGGAAACAATGCTTTGGGCCAAATTGTCCCTTGGACATGCTCTCCCAGAGCATCACCAGCTCAGCAGCCAGAGACTGGCAACCTCAGCTGAGAATCAGGAGAGGTAAGGGAGTCAATGACAGGAGCTTCCCATCTCATTCAGATGGACTCCCTGATTAGTACGCGATGGGTTAAGCAGGGGGGAGGGCAGGGATGGCTACAGGAGGCAGGCTGATGTAATGTGTCATAATCCTTAGCTGACAGGTGCAGCAAGGGGGATGTGTACTTGCGTTTGTCTTAGGCAAATGTGGTTCCATGGATGGAATAGAAGGCTGGGTTGAAGCCCTCTGAAGAAGCCACTCAACCTCTCTGAGACTGTTTCCTCATTGTCAATTAAATAAAGAGCCACGATACCTTCCTCAAGGGCCTTATGAGACCAAATGAGATCCCACATGAGAGGAACTTTGTGTGGCTCACACACTTATACTATGTGTGTGTGCTTAGTCGCTCAGTTGTGTCCGACTCTTTATGACCTCTTGGACTGTAGCTCGCCAGGCTCCTCTGTCCATGAGGATTCTCCAGGCAAGGATACTAGAGTGGACTGCCGTGCCCTCCTCCAGGGGATCTTCCCACCCCAGGGGTCAAACCTAGGTCTCCAGCATTGCAGGGAGATTTAAGCAAATAAAACAAATACCAGTTTTTACCTTTCCTTGTAAAGAGGACTCGATATTTCTGAGGGTTAGTAATAACTCTAGGGCTTCCCCTGTGGCTCAATGGTAAAGAAGCCACCTCTGATGCAGGAGGAGATCTGGAATCGATGCCTGGGTTGGGAAGATCCCTTGGAGGAGGGCATGGCAGTCCACTCTAGTTTTCTTGCCTGGAGAATCCCAAGGACAGAGGAGCCTGGCAGGCTACAGTCCATAGGGTCACAAAGAGTCAGACATGACTGAAGTGACTGAACACGCACGCACATGCAATAATTGTAATCTTTAACAAAATCTGCTTCTTGGTTTTTGCCATTGTCATTTGTTTTTAGAGAAGCAAGTTAAACCAGACAACTTTAAAATAACTTCTAAATCAGCATTTAAAGTTTCAAGATGTTGATAGACAAATTTACTCAAGAGATGAGATAAAATTCAGCCGTTGGCAAGCAGATGACTTTGGTTCAACTGTTGTGTGTTTATAATATTTTGAAAATGTTTAATAATCTATTAGTTCCACAGGTAAGGATTTACCTGCTGGTGAGACCTTTAAAAATATCAGCAAATGATTTGAAAGAATAAAAAGAATGAAAAAAAAGAGAAAACATTTGGTTTTGGTTGATTACCTTAAAAATCATATAAATGGCTTCTTTTTACAGATAGGAAAATTAATATAGAGATATTGATGGATATATAAATATGGATATATTGATGGATACAATATAAGGCTGAAAATAATAGTCACTCTTATTCCCATGCCCCAGAACACTGCTGACATTTTATTGTGTTCTCTCTGTTGTTTCCTTTTTAACCAGCAAGAATAAAGTGATTTGCATACTGTATTGCAACCCCACAGAATTCTACCAGTGCAGACAAATGACTTTAGCTGAACAACAGAAGACCTTGCTTGTGGGGTTTTCTAATTATTACAAAATTTATATTTACCATCTAATATTTCTAGATGTCTATCTGCTTTGATTCCATGCATATTTTCCATTTTTCCTCTCTCCTAGAAATTCCTTGAAACTGTCTTTCTTTTTAAAAAGCCTTTTAGCTTTGTCTAGTTGCAACAAGTGGGGGCTGCTCTCTAGTTGCGAAATGTGGGCTTCTCGTCAACGTGGCTCTTCTTGTTGATGAGCACAGGCTCAATAATTGTGCACAGGTTTAGTTGTTCTGTGGCCTATGGGCTCTTCCCCGACCAGGGATCAAACCTGAGTCCCCTGCATTGGCAGCTTTTAGAACCACACTGGGATTCGCCATGGCCACAGATGCCGAGGAACCCAAGGATGATGAAGGCAGGGAGAGTTGGAGACACGAGTCCCTACCCCTTCTCCCAGTGCTCGGGCATTTATCTTGTGACCACTGCGGTAGCATGGTGCCCAGGGCTCAGCCCTTGTCCCTCCTTCTGCTCACACTCCTGATCTGCTGGAGTGGAAGACTAAACAACTGTACCAAACTCTTGTACCTGAGTGTTTGCATATGAATTTGATGAAGTTCGCCACTCGGATACATCTCTGACAGGCATGGAAGATAAGAATGAGGCAAGGCTGGTGTCTGTGGTTTCTGCACAGGCTTGTGGACATCAGGAGGTGGAGGCATGGGAGCCTTCCATTTAGGTGGGGTGGGTTGTAGCAAGCAGGTGTGACTCCTAGAGCCTGTAGCTGTAGTGGCTATTTCTTGATTTCACAAGAGGCAGCAGCTCTTTGGTAGCTCCGTTCTGAAGTGTGGCTTTGAGGCTCACCCCTGAAAGCTCCCCATAGAGGTAGCTTTCAGCCCTTCCACTGATTCTATAAACCATTTTGCTTAATTAAGCTCAGCTCACTTACACCAGCTATAATGGCCTCTCTTCTCCGCAACTGAGCCCCCACTGATACTGCTCTTCTGCTGGTTACATCCATCCTGAGCATCTGCTCTGAGTCCACATTGTACTGGACAAGGAGTCTGTCAGAGAAGTACTAGAATGACTTGCAATGTGCTGCACCAAAGTTACCTTACTCTTCTCCATCACTCCTATCAAACAGAAGAGGAAATGGAGTCACAGATGAATTAAATAACTTGCCTGAGAGATTTTCAAACCTGAACTCAAATGAGGGAACATAAACATCTCTTTCCCATTATGTTTTGCCACACAGTCATGGTCTCTTTCCCACCCCTCTTCCACACCATCCATCAGCAGAATGATATTTCACAAGAAGCCTGTTTAGCTCTTAGAAACTAATTTCTTTATGTCCTGTATTTGAAGTCTGGAATATTAACCAAATAGTGCTACTGCAAAAGACATTTTTGGTCCGTTCCTAAAGTGGTTTAGAGTGTGACTCACACACCCCACTACAGTTCTTGCTTTCTTGGTAGGGAGATTAGCAGGGCGAATTACTCTTTTTTTCACTCTTCCTTAGGGACAATTTATCACTATTTGAAGAGTTGTATGTTTCTGTTGATTTCTTGGTTTAAAATTGCAACAGACACTCAGACTTCTGCAAAATTCCAATTACTTTCTGTATGGAATGCAACCGAATGCTTGGATGTCTTCCAGAGAGCAGGTCTTATGAATAACACAATTCTTGGAGCCCATTTTCACTCGAGCCTTGCATTGATGGTTTCAGTAGCTCCAGGTCAGGATGTCACTTTACACATCTGAGGTTTGCACTCCCCCTCATCCCTTTCCTGCTGCATCCAGTACAAAAAGAGGCAACATGAACTTGATGGAACTGAAAATGCCGAAACTACACAAAAGAATGCAGGCCTGGGTGTAGCACTCAACTGCCAAGTACGAGATCTTTCCCCACAGTGAGTCCTCCACAAACAAGGTCAGTCTTGAAAGCCGAGACTACCTTAACCAGGGAGGAGCCAAATGGCGCCATTAAAAACTCTTGCCAGTGGTTACCTCAGACAATGTAAATACAAAACTGGTGCTTGTGTTTATTTAAAGTTATTGGCATTGCGCTTATTCCTGGTAGACAAAGATTATCTTGTTTACAGCAGCATCCAGTTGATGGACAAGACTCCGTATAACATAAATCAAACTGTGTGGTGGGGGCGGGGGGTGGTGCAGTGGGGTGGGGGTGGGGGGCACCCATTAGCATAAACAACTTCCCTCAAGCAAAACAAATCCTGCCAAGACTCAAGCTGGAATTCATTTATTATACAGTTTCAAGTTGACTTGTTTCAACATTAAACAACTGCAAAAGCAGAAGGATAAGCACTGATGTCCAAGGCCATGACAAGCCTGTCCTTCTTACTCCTAGCAGTTTTTGCAGAAGGGGTTTCTGGCTTTGTGGTGTTGCGACATTCACTTTTCTGCAAATGCTGCTGTTTGTGTCACTCCGCAGGGAAAGTGTGTGGACCATACCTGTGTATAGACGACAGGAAGGGGCAAGGGGACCACCTAAAGTTTGCCATGGTCCTTTCAGAGGCATTTGGCCTGGCGGACAAACCCAGACTTGGGAACCTTAGTGAGTTTAACAATATAGAGACAAGATGTTAGGGTTTCAGGGCACATGTACAGAGCTCTGCTTCTGCTTCTGCTAAGTCACTTCAGTCGTGCCTGACTCTGTGCGACCCCATAGACAGTAGCCCACTAGGCTCCCCCATCCCTGGGATTCTCCAGGCAAGAACACTGGAGTGGGTTGCTGTTTCCCTCTCCAATTCATGAAAGTGAGAAGTGAAAGTGAAGTCGCTCAGTCGTGTCCGACTCTGAGCAATCGCATGGACTGCAGCCTACCAGGCTCCTCCGTCCATGGGATTCTCCAGGCAAGAGTACTGGAGTGGGGTGCCATTTCCTTCTCCGGTACAGAGCTCTACTGGGGGTCAAAGCTTGGCAATGACCTCAGCCTCCTTCTGGGGTTCAGGCGTGTTGGCACTGGTGGCAGGGCCTTGCTGAGGTTTACTCACAGGGGAAACGGCAGGGCCTCCTGGGAAAGACTCATGTCAGTGAATATATAGTCTAGCAGACACGCAGGCCCCAGAGATAGCAGTGGTCCTAGGGCCTACCTGGTGACGCAGTAGCACAGACTCTCAGCAGGAAGTCGTGCCTGGGGAACACAGCAACCCTCAGAAAAGTGGGGTATGGACAGGAGTAGGAAGAACAGCAGGGGTGGTGGCACACGGGGTCCGGGTGGGAGGCACCCAAGGGAAAAAGAAACACTGTGTGTCAGGGGAGGAAATAGGATATGAGGAGCAACAGGATCCTGCCTCAGAAAGTGAGAGAGGAGGATGGAGGGATGGAGGGATGGATGAATGGATGGATGGATGGATGGATGGATGGATGAAGAGGCCCTTCATCCCAGCACAGTATATGTGACATATGAATAGGAGGGAGACTGGCCAGGAGGGGCTGGCAGGACTTTGTTTTTCAGAAACTCAGTTCCCATTTTTTGTTTTTCTCCATTTGTGGTCTGTTTCTCCTCTAGTTAGGACACGTCTTCATCTTGATGTCCCTGGCATCCCACAGGGGGTGGGGTTGACACTGGGCTTGACTCCATGCCCATCTGCTCTGTCCTGGCCACACTACCACGCCTGCAGTGCTCTTGAGCCCGGGGCATCCTTGGCTATGCACAGGCTATTATGGCTCCACTCTTTGGAAAAACTTCCCTGAAGCCTCAGGCTACCCAGAGATGCCAGCTTTATCCCATCACCTTTTGGCTGACGCTCACCCATACATATTAAGACCTTTGATATCTGAAGGTAGGTCCTTCTCTCCAACCTAAGCCCCACCTCTGTCCTGGCTGCCTTGACTGTCCATGAACCTTAAGGCCAGTGACCTCAACACCTCAACTTCCCTTAACCTTCACTCTGACTGCCTGAGGCCTGTTCATCCAAACATGTTCCCCTCAAACCAGAAACAACACTACCTGACTCCCCTACACTTCACCCACTCACCCCACTCCCATGCATATGCTCTTTGGTTCCTCCAGGCCTGTGCCCTCTCCATCACCTTCTCACCTCAAGGTGCCTCCTGGCCCTACTTCATTCTCTTCTCATGTCACCAATCACCCTATCCCCCTGCTTCTCTGACCTCTGCCAGGGTCCACCTGCCAAACCTGACCCTGGATCAGTCCCACTGTCTGCCTTCTCTGCGCCCACATTTGGACAGTATATTGGTTATCAGTTGTTCATAAGAAATTACTCCAAAGCTTAATGGCTTAAAACAGCAAACATTTATTTTTCTTTATTTAGCTTCAGTGGGCTGATCTGGTTGGCTGTGATTCAGGGCCCCTTGGGAGGTTGCAGTGAAGATGTTGGCCAGGGCTGCAGCCACCTAAAGGCTGGACTGGGGCTGGAGGGTTTGTCTCCATGCATAGCTATTGACAGGAGGCCTCAGCTCCTTGCCATCTGGCCTCTTCATAAGGCTGCTTGAGCATCCTCAGGGTCGGAGAGCTGGCTACCCCCAAAACAAGTGATCTAAAAAGGGGAAAGGGCAAGGAGAAGCCCTGAGTCTCCTGTGACCTAGAGTCAGACCTTACACACTGTCACTGGCACTTCTGCTATGTTCTGTTCCTTAGAAGCAACATGCCAGTCCAGCCCACACTCTGAGTTAGGGGAATTAGATTCAACCTTTTGAAGAAGGAGTGTTAGGAATATGTGGAGATTTGAAATAACCACCTAAACTTCCTTCATTCTTTTACTTTCATGACAGCAATCACTCCAATTTCCTGCCCACTTGACTACAGTCAGAGCCAACTTGTGAAATCTTCAGTTCAGTTCAGTTCAGTTGCTCAGTCATGTCTCACTCTCTGCGACCTCATTGACTGCAGCACTCCAGGCTTCCCTTGCCATCACCAACTTCCAGAGCCTACTCAAACTCACATCCATTGTGTCGGTGATGCCATCCAATAATCTCATCCTCTGTCGTCCCCTTCTCCTCCCGCCTCCAATCTTTCCCAGCATCGGGGTCTTTTCAAATGAGTCAGTTCTTTGCATCAGGGGCCAAAATATTGAAGTTTCAGCTTCAACATCAGCCATTCCAATGAATATTCAGGACTGATCTCCTTTAGAATTGACTGGTTGGATCTCCTTGCAGTCCAAGGGACCCTCAAGAGTCTTCTCCAACACCACAGTTCAAAAGCATCAATTCTTTGGCACTCAGCTTTCTTTATAGTCCAACTGTCACATCCATACATGACTACTGGAAAAACTATAGCTTTGACTAGATGGACCTTTGTTGGCAAAGTAATGTCTCTGCTTTTCAATATGCTGTCTAGGTTGGTCATAGCTTTTCTTCCAAGGAGCAAATGTCTTTTAATTTCATGGCTGCAGTCACCATCTGCAGTGATTTTGGAGCCACAAAAAATAAAGTCTGTCACTGTTTCCACTGTTTCCCCATCTATTTGCCCTGAAGTGATGGGACCAGATGCCATATCTTTGTTTTCTGAATGTTGAGTTTTAAGCCAACTTTTTCACTCTCCTCTTTCATGTTCATCAACAGGCTCTTTAGTTCTTCGCTTTCTGCCATAAGGCTGGTGTCATCTGCACATTGGAGGTTATTGATATTTCTCCTGACAATCTTGATTCCAGTTTGTGCTTCATACAGCCTGGCATTTCACAAGATGTACTCTGCATATAAATTAAATAAGCAGGGTGACAATATACAGCCTTGAGGTACTCCTTTCCCAATTTTGAACCAATATGTTGTTCCATGTCCAGTTCTAACTGTTGCTTCTTGACCTGCATACAGATTTCTCAAGAGGCAGGTCAGGTGGTCTGGTATTCCCATCTCTTTCAGAATTTTCCAGTTTGTTGTGATCCACACAGTCAAAGACTTTGGCATAATCAATAAAGCAGAAGTAGATGTTTTTCTGGAACTCTCTTGCTTTTTCAGTGATCTAATGGATGTTGGCCATTTGATCTCTTATTCCTCTGCCTTTTCTAAATCCAGCTTGAAAATCTGGAAGTTCATTGTTCACGTATTGCTGAAGCCTGGCTTGGAGAATTTTGAGCATTACTTTGCTAGTGGGTGAGATGAGTGCAGTTATGAGGTAGTTTGAACATTCTTTTTGGCATTGCATTTCTTTGGGATTGGAATGAAACCTGACCTTTTCTAGTCCTATGGAAAATTTTCCAAATTTGCTGGCATATTGAGTGTAGCACTTTCACAGCATTATCTTTTAGGATTTGAAATAGCTCAGCTGGAATTCCATCACCTCCATTAGTTTTGTTCATAGTGATGCTTCCTAAGGCCCACTTGACTTTGCATTCCAGGATGTCTGGCTCTAGGTGAGTGATCACACCATCATGGTTTTCTGGGCCGTGAAGATCTTTTTTGTACAGTTTTTCTGTGTATTGTTGCCACCTCTTCTTATTTCTGCTTCTGTTAGGTCCATACCATTTCTGTCCTTTATTGTGCTCATCTTTGCATGAAATGTTCCCTTGGTATCTCTTATTTTCTTGAAGAGATCTCTAGTCTTTCCCATTCTGATGTTTTCCTCTATTTCTTTGCATTGATCACTGAGGAAGGCTTTCTTATTTCTCCTTGCTATTCTTGGGAACTCTGCATTTGAATGGGTTTACTTTTCCCTTTCTCCTTTGCCTTTAGTGTCTCTTCTTTTCTCAGCTATTTAGTCCTCCTCAGACAACCATGCTGCCTTTTTGCATTTCTTTTTCTTGGGGATGGTCTTGATCCCTGTCTCCTGTACAATGTCAGGAACCTCTGTCCATAGTTCTTCAGGCACTCTGTCTATCAGATCTAATCCTTTGAATCTATTTGTCATTTCCATTGTATAATCATAAGGGATTTGACTTAGGTCATACCTGAATGGTCTAATGGTTTTCCCTACTTTCTTCAATTTAAGCCTGAATTTGGCAATAAGGAGCTCATGATCTGAGCCATAGTCAGCTCCTGGCCTTGTTTTTGCTAACTGTATAGAGCTTCTCCACCTTTGGCTGCGAAGAATATAATCAATCTGTTTTCAGTATTGACCATCTGGCAATGTACATGTGCAGAGTCTTCTCTTGTGTTGTTGGAAGAGGTTGTTTGTTATGACCAGTGTGTTCTCTTGGCAAAGCTCTGTTAGCCTTTGACCTGCTTCATTTTGTACTCCAAGGCCAAACTTGCCTGTTCTCTAGGTATTTCTTGACTTCCTACTTTTGCATTCCAGTTCCCCATAATGAAAAGGACATCTTTTGGGGGTGTTAGTTCTAAAGGTCTTGTAGTTCTTCATAGAACCATTCAACTTCAGTTTCTTCAGCATTACTGGTTGGGGCATAGACTTGGATTACTGTGATAATGAATGGTTTGCCTTGGAAATGAACAGAGATCATTCTGTCCTTTTTGAGATTGCATCCAATTACTGCATTTCAGACTCTTTTGTTGACTAGGATGGCTACTCCATTTCTTCTAAGGGATTCTTGCCCACAGTAGTAGATAAAATGGTCATCTGAGTTAAATTTACCCATTCCAGTCCATTTTAGTCCACTGATTCATAAAATGTCGATGTTCACTCTTGCCATCTCCCAACTGATCACTTCCAATTCACCTTGATTCATGGACCTAACATTCCAGGTTCCTGTGCAATATTGTTCTTTATAGCATCAGACTTTACTTCCATCACCAGTCACATCCACAACTTGGTGTTGTTTTTGCTTTGGCTCCATCTCTTCATTCTTTCTGGAGTTATTTCTCCACTCTTCTCCTGGAGTATACTGAGCACCTACTGATCTGGAGAGCTCATCTTTCAGTGTCCTATCTTTTTGCCTTTTCATACTGTTCATGGGGTTCTCAAGGCAAGAATACTGAAGTGGATTGCCATTCCCTTCTCCAGTGGACCATGTTTTGTCAGAACTTCCCTGCCCACTTGACTACAGTCAGAGCCAACTTGTGAAATCTTAACTGGAACCAGTCTTGTCATCCAACTTCTCCTCTGTGCGTGGGTAACTGACCCCTGATGGAGAAAAATCCCATCAACAGGTGATAGGGTTCATGCAGATGTTTTCTTCCTGCTTCTGCTGCATCTTCTCTGTGGTCCTAGGTGACTCTCACTGCTGTTTCTTGGTGGCACAGCCAGAGCTCACCTCCCTCCTCTGTGCCTCCTCTGGATGCACACACCACACACGGTCAGCAGGCATCTGCCTTCAGCTTCACTGATGGCAGCACTTCCTCCCCTCTCTCCAAATGACTTAGTGTCATAAACTACTCTCCCTCTTTTCTTAGGGCAAAGGGGGCTTCTCGCCTTTATTCAAGCTTGATTTTCTCTGATTCAATCCCCTATTCCTCTAGCAATCAGCACAGATTCCTTTTAATCTTTCACCTTTCTGGTGGGTTCCCATGTCCCACTATGACCCCCAAACTAAGAGCAAACTCATGTTTGTTCTAGCTTTTTACTTTAAGGCAAGACAAAAATAACAATCCATCCTTGGCCACACAAGATACCCACAGCTATCTTTCACAGGTGGTCTTGTGTCTCCTCCACTTCAAAGCTGTGCTTCTAGAAAGAGTGGTCTGCACTCTTGGACTCTTCTTCTACCCTACCACCACCACCCAGCTCTCAATCCCTGGCAGCCTAGCCTCCCCTCCCTGGCTTCCGTGATACTCTTGGGGCCACCACACTGCTGACTCCACAGATTATCTGGTCTTGTGTGGCTCCTTGTAGCCCTGGACTCTCTGTCAATACCTCCTTCCCTTCGACACTCTCTCTTCATTCCTGTTTGTCTCTTCAGCCGCTTCTGGCCCCCCTACTTCTTCCTAGCGTGTTCTTGGTCTTTCTGAGGAATCTCACCAACTCACATTACTTGCTGTGGCTCTCTGCAGCTGCACTTCCAGCCCTGTCCTTGTTAAGCAGCTCACAGCTATTGCCCATGGCCCTGCTCCCCCTGCATGTCACATTCAAAACTTAACCTTGACACAGTCAAATCTAGACTGATCACATTTCCTCCCAAACTTGGTATCCCTAGCTACTCAAACCAGGACCTAGGAGCCTTCCATCTTACACACATATGACCAATAAATTAAGTAATCTTGGGAAATAAAACAACAATAATAACAAAAATGTGCTTAGTCTCTCAGTCATGTCTGACTCTTTGCAACCCCATGGACTGTAGCCTGACAGGCACCTCTGTCCACGGGGAGTCTCCAGGCAAGAATACTGGAGTGGGTTGCTGTGCCCTCCTCCAGGGGATCTGCCCAACCCAGGGAATGAACCCAGGTCTCCCACATTGCAGGTGGATTCTTTACCATCTGAGCCACGAGGATAGCCCAGCTTCCCTTCACAGCTATCGTGGCCAGCTCCTTTCCTACTGGCATGAGCCGCTGCTTCCTCATCAGTAAACTGGGCATAATAACAATATTCACTTGTGCTGGCTTCATGACGATACATGTAGTGCCAGAGAGTAAGAGCTCAGTAAAGGTTGGCTCTGACCATCGCTGCTCTTCACCCCCAGGGGCAGACAAGGCTCAGGCAGAGCTACTCAAGTTCTAGCCCACAGACTGGGGCCAGTTTGGGAAATAACTGTCATTGGTTTGCAATGGGATAAATTCAGAAGTTGAGAGTAAGAGTTTAAACTCTTTTAAACTGTATAACCCTGAAGCATTCTAAACTGTTACGAGGTCTGATGGGTAATTTTATATAGATTGAATCTAAAGAGAAAAAAAAGGGCTTCTCTGCACACTCATAAGGATGTGTGACCAGAAGACCAGAAGATAACAAATGCTGGCTAGGATGTGGAGACACCAGAACACTGTGCACTACTGGTGGGAATGTAAATGATGCCAGCACCGTGGAAGAGTATTGCAGTTCTTAAAAAATTTTTTAAAAATTACCATATGATTGGCAATTCTACTTCTGGGTATTAACTCCAAAGAACTGAAAGCAGGGAATTAAACAGATATTCGCATATCCATATTCATGGCATGGGCTTCCCCAGTAGCAGTCTTGGTAAAGAACCTGCCTGCTAATGCATGAAACATAAAAGATGCAGGTTCGATCCCTGAGTCAAGTAAATTACCCTAGAGCAGGGCATGGCAACCTACTCCAGTATTCTTGGAGAATACCATGGACAGAGGAGTCTGGCAGACTATGTAGTCCATGGGGGGGTTGCAAAAATTCGGACACAACTGAGGCAACTTAGCCCATATGCATTCATAGCATCATTATTCATTAGTTAAAAGATGGATGAAACACAAGTGCCCATTGCAGGATGAGAGGATAAACAAAATGTGGAATATTATTCAGCCTGAAAAAGGAAGGAAATTCTGCCTTCCTGAGGGCATTATGGTGGGTGAAATAAGCCAGACCACACACAAAAAGACAGATACAGTATCATCCCACTTGAATTAGATTACTAGAGAGGTCGAATTCAGAGACAGAAAGTAGAAGGGTGGTTGCCAGGGACTGGGACAAGAGAAAATAGGTAGTTGTTTAATGGTTAGTTTCAGTTTTGCAAGATGGAAAAGTTCTGGAGATTGGTTACATAGCAGTGTGATTGTACTTAACACTACTGAACTGAACATGATAAAAAATGGTTAGGATGGTAAATTTTATATTATGTACATTTGATCCCAATTTTAAAAACTATTTTGAAAAAAAAAAATATTTTGATAAAAAATTAGACCTAGAAGACCTCCTAGAACTGACACCAAAAGAAGATATCCTATTCATCTTAGGGGATTGGAATGCAAAAGTAGGAAGTCAAGAGATCCCTAGAGTAAGAGGCAAGTTTGGCTTCAGAGTACAAAATAAAGCAGGGCAAAGGCTAAAAGAATTCTGCCAAAAGAACACACTGGTCATAGCAAACACCCTTTTCAACAACACAAGAGGTGACTTTACACATGGACATCACCAAATGGTCAATACTGAAATCAGATTGATTACATTCTTTGTAGCCAAAGATGGAGAAGCCGTAGACAGTCAGCAAAAACAAGATCTGAAGCTGACTGTGGTTCAGATCATCAGCTTCTCATAGCAAAATTCACGCTTAAACTACAGAAAGCAGGGAAAACCATGAGGCCAGTCAGGTATGACTTAAATCAAATGCCCTATGAATATACAATGTAAGTGACAAATAGATTCAAGGGATTAGATCTAGTAAACAGAGTGCCTGAAGAACTATGGACAGAGGTCCATAATATTGTACAGGAGGCAGCAAACAAAACCATCCCAAAGAAAAAGAAAAGCAAGAAGGCAAAATGGTTGTGTGAGGAGGCTTTACAAATAGCTGAAGAAGAGAAGCAAAAAGCAAGGGGAAAGGGAAAGGTACACCCAACTAAACACAGAGTTTCAGAGAATAGTAAGGGGAGACAAGAAGGCCTTCTTCAATGACCAATGCAAAGAAATAGAGGAAAAACAACAGAAGGGAAAGACTAGAGACCTCCAAGAAAATTGGAAATATCAAAGGATGGGCACAGTATCTGTGGGTGTCAAATATCCAAAGATGGGCAAAATAAAGGACAGAAATGGTAAAGACCTAATAGAAGCAGAAGAGATCAAGAAGAGAATGTACAGAAGAAGTGTACAAAAAGATTTTAATGAACTGGGTAACTACGATGGTGTGGTCAGTCACCCAGAGCCAGACATTCTGGAGTGTGAAGTCAATTGGGCCTTAGGAAGCACTGCTATCAATAAAGCTAGTGGAGGTGATGGAACTCCAGAAGAGCTATTTAAAATTCTCAAAGATGTTGCTATCAAAGTACTACACTCAATATGTCAGCAAATCTGGAAGACTCAGCAGTGGCCACAGGACTGGGAAAGGTCAATCCTCACTCTAAACCTCAAGAAGGGTAGGACTAAAGAATGTTCAAACCACTGGGCAATTGCACTCATCTCCCATGCTAGTAAGGTTATGCTCAAAATCCTTCAGGCTAGGCTTCAGCATTACATGAATCGAAAATTTCCCAATATCCAAGCTGCATTTAGAAAAGGCAGAGGAACCAGAGAGCAAATTGCCAACATTCACTGAATCACAGAGAAAGCAAGGGAATTCCAGAAAAACATCTACCTCTGTTTCATTGACTATGCTAAAGCCTTTGACTGTGTGGATCATAACAAATTGTGGAAAACTCTTAAAGAGATGGGAATACCAGACCATCTTACCTGTATCCTGAGAAACCTGTTTGTCAGTCAAGAAGCAACAGTTAGAACTCTGTGTGGAACAACTGACTGATTTAGGATTGATAAAGGAGTATGACAAGGTTGTTTATTGTCACCCTGTTTATTGAACTTATATGCAAAGCACATCATGAGAAATGCTGGGCTGGATGAGTTACAAGCTGGAATCAAGATTGCCAGGAGAAACATCAACAACCTCAGATATGCAGATGATACCAGTGTAATGGTAGAAAGCAAAGAGGAACTAAAGAACCTCTTGATGAGAGTGAAGGACGAGAGTGAAAAAGCCAGCTTAAAACTCAGCATTCAAAAAACTAAGATCATGGCATCTGGCCCCATCACTTAGTGGCAAAAAGAAAGGGAAAATGTGGAAGCGGTGACAGATTTTCTCTTCTTGGGCTCTAAAATCACTGTGGATTGTGACTGCAGTCATGAGATTAGAAGACGGTTACTTCTTGGAAGGAAAGCTATGACAAACCTAGACAGTGTGTTAAAAAGCAGAGTCATCACTTTGCCGATGAAAGTCCATATAGTCAAGGCTGTGGTCTTTCCAGTAGTCACGTATGGTTGTGGGACCATAAAGAAGACTGAGCACCGAAGAATTGATGCTTTTGAACTGTGGTGTTGGAGAAGACTCTTGAGAGTCCCTTGGACTGCAAAGAAATTAAACTAGTCAATCTTAAAGGAAATCAACTCTAAATATTCATTGGAAGGACTGATGCTGAAGTTGGAGCTCCAGTACTTTGGCCACTTGATGCGAAGAACCGACTCATTGGAAAAGATCCTGATGTTAGGAAAGATTGAAGGCAGAAGGAGAAGAAGGTGACAGAGGATGAGTTGGTTAGGTGGTATCACTGAATGCAATGGACATGAATTTGGGCAACCTCTGGGAGATGGTGAGGGACAGTGAAGCCTGGCATGCTGCAGACCATGGGGTCGCAAAGAGTCGCACATGCCTTGGTGACTGAACAACAACAATGGCATCTCGTCCCAATTTTAAAACAACTTTGATAAAAAGTTAGGGCTTATATTTTGCATGTTCTTTAAATTTTCATTTTTTCCTGATAACATGTTTTACAAAAGTATCTGCCCAAGAAGTACTGGAAACAAAATGGGTCCTTAACTGCACACTACATATGCTTTCATAAGCTCTGCCTGGGGTCAGGCCTCTGGCCAATCCTACTGGTTTGCCTGCCTGCACTGTCTCACCCCTCTCCAATCCATTTCTCACCCTGTGGCCACAGTGAGCTTTCTAAAGGGCAAGTCTAACTTCATGTCTGTTGTGGGGGAAAGTTCTTAGTTGCTTTTTGCTTGCTTTGAGAAAAGCTTCCCAGCTCCTCAGCTGACACTCCTCTGAGCTCCAGTCTGTGCCCCTGCCCAGCCTCATGGCTCCTTGCTTGTGGATGGACCTCAGGGCATCCCCCGGGCCCCTGAATCTCCTGGTGGGGCACTGGCTACCCTTTTGCTCGTGATGCCTTTGCCCCTGTGTCCCACCCACCTAACTGCTTGTCTGTAAAAGACCACCTTTTCCCGAAAGCCTTCTCTGAAAGTCTAGGAAACCACTAGGAGTATGATGAACCATGGGAAAATGAGCTTCCTTGGCATGGACACAAATATGAGAAGCTGGAAAGTAAGAGGTCATGCACTCTTATGTGCGAGAGGAGGGAAGCTGTTCCTTCGCAGTCCCCAAGTGATGCCTGGAGGGTCCGCCGCCACTTGCTATGTGTTTCTGTTTCCTCCTCCAGATACTTTAGCAAATCAGAGTTTCTTCACAGCTGGTGGGATGGCGTCAGACAAAGGGGCCCCGAGGGTGTGACCATCTAGGGGACCCCAAGCCAGGACTTGCCCTATTGCGACTCCACACCACATGGAGAAGGCAGGCAGTGCAGAGTCCCCTGGGCCTCTCAGGCCCCGAAGGTTGCCGTCTCTCCTTTCAACTTGGGACAAGAAAGAGAGACTTCAGGCCAGGTTTCCGATGTGCTTCTCAGTGAGCGGGGAGCGGCCAGGCAGCGCTGGCCGCCCTAACGCAGCAGTTGGGCTCTATGGACTGCAGGCCCTTCCAAGGCTGCTTCTTGCCTGTGGTCCTGCAGTGGCCTTGACCTCCCGGCCCCATCCTAAGGGGTCAGCAGGGGGGAACCCTACTTCCTGCCAGTGACGGCCCACATCCTGCTTGGGGCACCTGGATTCATGTCATGTGCCCAAACCTCCAAATACATTGGTGTGATCTGCCCAAATGACCACTGCAGGCATCTCTTTTATTTCAAGATGACTCCAAGAAGGGGCAGCGCTGTCCCGGCCAGACTTCCTTCCCAGCTGCCTGGTTCCCAGCCTCCTCCTGTGGGTGGGGAATTAAAAAAAAAAAAATCATTATTATATGTAGACCCAGTGTAGAAATTAGGAATTATTTATGATTTCCTGCAATCCTCTCAGGTATAATATGTCAGATTCAAACTGGAAACTCTGTCTGGGATGCAATCCTGCTTGAAACGGTTTTTTGTGGTTCATATTAATGACTGGTTTCTGGCAGGTTTACACAAACAAAATGAATATTATAATTTGATGGGTAAGCAAATAAATTACTTTTATAGGATTTAGGCACTTTCCATGGAAGCTTTGATTTATCCAAAAGGCACCTATGCATGCAGGTTGCTAAATAGCCAACTTGTGACCCTTGAGGCCTGGTTCTTAGATTAAACAGGAGGGCCCATGCCTCAGCAGGCTTTCTGCTTAAATAGAGAAATACAGGATGCCTGATAAGTAGAAGATGCTTTGTTGATTTTTAAGCCAGCTGGGAGCCTTGAGACTTTGAGACTTGACCTACATACAAGGGAATGGATTTTCACAGGCCATCAAGTGCCTGGCAGAGTTTGTGAAGGACAATGACATTTTAGAGATGGCCAGCATTATTGCTTGGCCACACAGAAGCTCTCTTGGGCTCTGCTAGCCCTGGGCTTCCATGAGATCTCTGCTGGTTTTAAATTGCTGCAAGGTATAAGAGGGTCCTTTAGAGTTTCATAGCTCTGAAGCATGATATTACTGACAGATAAAAAGGCTCCCACAGGACAGCTATCAAAGCTGAAGGGCTGTGTTTGTATAAATACCCAAACAAACCCTCCAGGGAGATATATGACGAGAGACAAACTCGGAATCTGAGGCAAAGATAAACAAGCCAGTTGCAGTGACAGAGCCAGAGCACCACCAGGTTCCTAGGGAATGCTCTGTGAGGAGCTGTTGCTGGCGCAGACCCCTGAGGAGAGAGGCTGTGGAAAAAGAGCCTGAGTAAGATGCCATGTGTAGCTCCCACATAGCAGGCCTCGCTTGGCCCAGCTCCCGTGGCCCCAGGTGAAATGGATCTGCTCTTCCCTGGAGGCTCCCGGGGGAGCCATGCCCTGCTCCCAGAGCCTAGCCCTTCTTTGATGGAGGCAGGTGTATGGAGCGCTGGTCTTGGGGCCCAGGGCATGTGTGGAAGGATCCCAAGTGCAGAAGGGCCCAGACCCAGCCCGGGAGCTCTGAGGAAGGGGAATGTGGGCGCTGCCAGCCCCCTCCGCCCTCAGACATGTACACCCTCAGCCGCAGGCCTCCAGACAGACCTGCACCTCGTCGATGATCTGCTGTACTGTGCCGCTCATGAGTAGAGCACCTGAGATTTAGTTTTTCTGCCCTTATTTGATTGAAACCTACTTTGATTGTCCGAAGTAAGTTGAATCTTTAAAAAAGAAAAGGTGGGAATGTTGTGTGCTTTTAATGTGGATGGAGGATGGCTGGCGTGCCCTTCCTGGGGTGGGTCTGGGGCAGGGGGCAGGCAGGGAGGCAGTTAGGTCTGCAGTGACCAGGGAAGTCTTCTGTTGCTGCTGAGCTGAACCAAGCAGTGGGTCCTCAGTAACGGGGAGCCAAGGGCTCGGGGCTCCACACACTTACTTTTTACTTGCAAACAGTTATGTAAACACATATGCAGGCTGGTTGCTGCCTCGGGGGATCTGGCGTGTAACCAATCCATCCCCTGGGTCCTGGTGCTCGGGCGCCTCCACTTTACAGCATTTGGAAGGCAACTTGATTGGAGCAGGCTGTGGACTTCGCTGATGCGGGGAAATAATTTTCTCTTGGAGTCAAGCCCTCCTTTGCTTGTTGAGAAAGGGAGAACGTTTGTTCTGGATGAGTATTGGCCAGAGATATATCATTCTGGTTATTTCAGACACCTTTAGGCACCCAACGTCGACCTCCAAGGGTACCCTTGGTGTACAAGCAACTATTGAGGCCAAATGTTTGACCCATTTGCCTGGGTCAAATGTTACCTCCTTAAGGAGAACTTTTCTGACCAATCTTACTAAAAAACAAACAAAAAAACCCCAAACAACATAAAATGACTCATCCTGGCCTATTTCATTCATACCACCTTAACTGTATCTGGAAATATTTATTTCTTTGCTTGTTTATTATCTCTGTCCTATTAGACATGAGCTCTGTGAGAGAACGGACCTTGTTTGAATGATCTCTGCTCTATCCTTGGCATGTAAAACTGCTCCTGAAATATAGTAGGTGCTTAAAAAAATTGTGGAATGAATGAAGGTGTTTTCAAAAGTACACAGGATTTGTTTTTATCAGGTTGGTAAGGCTATGCAGAAATGATTGCCATTGAAGAAGTCTATACTCACAGATCCCTGGAAACCAAAGGCACAGCATACCATGCAAGGCCCTGTGGGGAAGCACAAGGGTCCACCAGGAGGCAGAAGGAGAGTAAAGCACGGGGCAAAAGGCTTTACTGTGACTTCTGTGGGAAGGGATGGATGAATCTGAGTGAACAGCTGAACAGGTTCAATATTAACTGGTTTAGGGCTCTAGGGGTGGTCCCTCATTGTCTAGTAGTTGGTTATTAAGGCAGAGGATATTGCCTCTAAGAGTGTAAAAACTAGACAGAGGAGGTGGTTTGGAGTATAGTCTCTGGATGTGTTTGCATATGAAAGACACGCAGGCAAGTTGTTTGCTGACTGGAGATATTAGCTAACCTTGGGAGGGACAGTCCCTCACTGGGTCCCCAAAGTCCCTAGATGTCAAAGTATCATAAAATATAGGAAATAAAAAACATGATTAATGCAGAATGACTCTTTGACATGCATAGAAATGTAAAAGTTGTGGGTATGGTAGATGCTTAGACAAATGTGATGACCAAACACACACAGAGTGAGCTAAGACAGGTGGAGCTATCATTCCATTTCTATTGGTCCTGTAATCAGCATATTTCCTCTGGGTGGTTTTGTTAATGGGATTGTCAGTGGGAAATGATCTTTTCTGACACCAGCCCTCTAAAACAATTTATTGGAGTATAACATACACACAGAGGATTGCAGCTAACATAAGGTCTGACTCATGAATATTCACAAACTGAACACACCCAGGAAGCCAGCCCTCTTGTACCCTGTTCATTTCCTATGGTGACCACCATCTTAACCTCTAATAGCATAGGTTAGTTTTGCCTGTTTTTACCTTCATATAAATGGATTAATATGGTGCTTCACTTTTTCTAAGTATATTTGTGAAATTCACACATATTTTTGCCCTTGTGAAAAATAGTCCATTCTCATCACTGTAAGGTATCCCATTGTGTGTGGATACACCACAATTTACTTATTCATTCAAATGTAAGGAGCATTTGGGTAACTTCCAGTTTGGGTCTCTGGCCCCTCCACTGACTTTTTGCCCACTGGTGTATCAGTCAATAGAACTGTTACCAACAGAATTTACTGTGGACAAAATGGTTCAGAAGGCAGATTTATTGGAACCATTCTAAGGAGCTCACAGAATACTATAAAAGGAAGAGAGGGAACAGCCAGGCTTTGAAAAGGATGTGAGTCAAGGCTTCCCCTACTAGAGGATCTTGGTGCCCACAACTTGTGGATGACCTTTTAAGGTGGAACAGTAAGTTAAGTCACCCCACCTGCATAGAGCAGAGTTGCTTATCTGTTGTGTAAACACTAGTGGCTCACAGGAATTTTATAAGTGACATTGAAAAATAAAACAAAACAAAATTGGTGGCTAAGGTAGTTGGAAAACTGGTAAAAAAAAAAAAAAAGGTTATATTTCTCAGGACCTTTAATATAAAAAAATATATTTTAACTTTGCAGGAGGACAGCATTTTCCAAACTTGACTTTTTTTCATAGAGCATCAACTTCTATTGTAAGGGACCCGAGTGTTCCAAGAAAGACAGCTTTGGGAAAGAGCAGAGTGTGAATGAAAGGGGGTAGTGGAAAATACACCTTGGGCTGAATTTTTAATGCAAAGACAGGGATTTGGATTTTTTTTTTTCCCCCAGAAAATAGGGAACTTTGGAAATAGATGATCAGTGTTATACTTCAGGAATAACAACCTGGCAAGTGTTATACTAACAACATTATGTGAGTTTTGCAGTCTGCGAAGTATCTTCAAGTACATTACCCCAGTCAGCTCTGAGGGTGGGAGTTATTAGCCCAATGTGCTCTTAGAAAACTGAAGGTCAGAGGGACAGAGGAGGATTCAGATGTGCAACACTGACTCAGGCTGTCCATCGACTCTCTGATAGATGCCAATTTAAGACTTGGTTCTAGATTGCCTTTGTGATTTAAGCCATGGGTGTGGATGGGATCACCTAGGAGAATGTGGAGCAGAAGACCTAAGGGTAAGACTTGGACAATACTCATGCATAAAGGCCACGTGGATGAAGATGAACCTGCAAAAAACTGTCAGAAAGAACATCCAGCAACATCTGAGGGAAACCAGGAAAATATTGAGATACAGAAGCCAAGACAAGATTATGTCTTAGGAGAAGGGACCAGTCAACAGTCTCAATGTTCAGAGAAGTCAGGTGAGACCAAGGCTGGAGGATGACGCTGGGTTTGTTGGAACAGTGGCCATGGCCATGTGGCAGTATACCCACTCAGATCTCCCTGCCAGAGAGGACCTGGCCCAAGGAGTGCAGTTTCTTTGTCTTTTTTCTTTTTTTGGCTGCATCACATGTAGTATCTTAGTTCCCTGACTAGGGATCAAACTTGCGCTCCCTGCATTGAAAGTGCAGTGTCTTAACCACTGGATCACTTAACCAGGGAACTCCACAAGGAGTAAAGTTTCTGACAGCCCCTAGCTCTGTGTGCTCAGGATCTGGTGTGTTGGAGCAAGGCCACGTTTCTTCAGGGCAGCCCTCAGCCAGTGAATGAGCAGACTGGTCATGCTAGGGCTCACATTTCTGGCCAATGTAGTTAAACTTCATGCTACAGCTCCATAGGGGCTGCTCCAGACTGCCCGAAGCCCAGTGTCTTTACTACCCTCTCCCTTTCCTGCCCTCTTTTCTTCACAGGAGTCAGATCCACATCACAGTCTCCTCACTGCTTTATCTTTCACAGGGGTCACCCCTAATGAAGCTTCTGCACCGCTAACTCTTAGAGTCTGCTTCTATTAATAGAAGGACCTGAATTGACACAGAGGTCATCGGTGACTTCAGTGAAGGATATTTAGATAGAATATGAGGCTGGAAGCCACACAAGGGTGAATTAAGAGTGAGTAGAAAATCATAAAACAGAACTAGAGTGTATAAAATTTGAGGAGGCTTAGATGAGGATAGAAACTTCTGGTGAATATCCTGTAGTCCATGAATCATTTTCTCTTTTGTAGGCACATTTTTTTCAAAGCTAGATATTTTTTTATGTCTTTGCAGAAAGGATCATCTAAAGAAAAGCTGGTTGATTAGCATTGCCTCCTCTGTTCCATTTATTGAAAAGCCTTCAACTTCTCAGTTTCTTTACCATCTTTACCAGATGATACAAAGGCTATTCAAAAGCCCTTTTAGGATATGAAAGAACTAATAAAGTGCTGAAATCAGCACTTTTCAGAAAAATATAAACTTAGAGTTTTTTCTCCAACAGATGTTAACTAAAGGAAATTCTCAGATGCACTTCAGATAGAGAGAAAAAGGTCCCCGAGGGACAAAGAAGCAATAAGGATTGATGAACAAAGGAAATAAAAATATGGGCATAAATGTAAGCAGAATTATCTGTATCAAATCAAAACAACAGTAATGTTCTATGGGTTTTTTTTTTTTTAAGAGATAAAACCTAATTTAAAAAGTACATAATTTGGGGAGGTAGACTCAAAGTTAAAATGTTCTAAAGTCCCTGAATTGTTTAGAAGGAGGGTAAAAATATTGATTACCCACAGATTTAATCTGTAGAGTATGTATGCTAAAATGTTTAGGGAAGCAAAACAAGGGAAGTAGAAAGGAAACAAAACAAAACAAGTTCAACTTTTCCCCAAGAAGAGAGAAAAACTGAAATGATAAGAATACTCCACTATTTTCAAGGCTCAGGCAGGTCTCTTTCCTGGAGTGTACCCCTGATATATGGTAGGGACTCCTGGGCCTCAGGGATGGCCAAGGGATATGTATTTGGTGGAGCTAGAAGTTATATGCGGGCTTCCCTGGTGGCTCAGAGGTATAGAATCTGCCTGCAATACAGGAGACCTGGGTTCCATCCCTGGGTTGGGAGATACCCTGGAGGAGGGCAGGGCAACCCATTGCAGTACTCTCGCCTGGAGTAATCCCATGGGCAGAGGAGGCTGGTGGGATATAGTCCATAGGGTCACACAGGGTCACACAGAGTCGGACATGACTAAAGCGACTAAGCAGCAGAAGTCACATGGACAGAACTGGATGTCAACACCATTGCACGTGGGCTCCATTCTTTTCTCCTTGAATCTATTTTCACCCAGAAGCCAATGTGATCTTTTACAATTGCAAATCTGATTATGTGATGGCCTGACTAAAAGCTTTCAATGGCTGAGATCTTAGAATCATTATTAACATATTCCATATATCTTCTAATGCCCTAAATAATCCAGTTTCCTAATTACCTTAGAAAACCTACTACAGTGTCACCTTCCTCTCTGTTGGATGCAGTGAATTACACTGAATTGAATTTATATTTAATTAGAGGATAATTGCTTTACAGGTTTGCCAGGTGGCTCAATGGCAAAGAATCCACCTTCCAATCCACCAATCCAGGAAGAAATGAGTTTGATCCCTGGGTTGGGAAGATCCCTGGAGAAGGAAGTGGTAACCCACTCTAATATTCTTGCCTAGGAAATCCTATGGATGTGGGGGTGGGGTGTGCTGACTGGTTATAGTCCACAGGATCGCAAAGAGTCGGTGATGACTTAGCGACTCAACAGGAACAACTTTGTTTTACAATGTTGTGTTGGTTTCTGCTGTACGGCAATGTGAATCAGCCGTAAGTATACATATTTCCCCTTCCTGTTACACCTCCCTGCAACCTCCCACTCCCCCATCCCAGCCCTGTAGCTCATCATAGAGCACTGGGCTGAGCTCCCTGTGTTACACAGAAGCTTCCCACTAGCTATTTATTTTACACCTGGTCACGTATACATTTCAATGCTACTGTCACAATTCGTCCCATCCTCTCCTTCCCTCGCTGTGTCCACAAGTCCATTCTCTACATCTGGATCTCTGTTCTTGCCCTGAAAATCGGCGTTCTCTGTATAACAGGTTCTAGGTTCATTCACCTCAGTTCCACTGACTCAAATTTGTTCCTTTTTATGGCTGGGTAATATTCCATTGTGTATATGTACCACAACTTCTTTATCTATTCATCTGTCAATGGATATCTCAGTTGCTTTCATGTCCTGGCTATTGTAAATATAGCTGCAATGAACACTGGGGTGCATGTGTCTTTTTGAATTATTTTCTCAGGGTATGTACCTAGTAGTGGGATTGCTGTGTTACATGGTAGTTTTATTCCTAGCTTTTAGGAATCTTCATACTGTTCTTCACAGTGGTTGCATCAATTCACATTCCCACCAATAATGCACCAGGGTTCCCTTTTCTCTCCGGAATTTATGTTTTGTAATTTTTTTGATGATGGCTATTTAAATTATCTTAAGTGCATTAATTTAAATTTATAAAACTAAATACTATGCACCCATTAAACACAATGAGGATATACTTAATATAATATTATAAAAAAAATTACCATGAGATATTTTAAGTAAAAAAAGCAAAGGTTAGTATGTATATAGTATGGTACCACCTGTGTAAAAGGAGAGGGAAATAAAAATGCATTTGTATTTACTTCTATTTGCATAAAATACCTCTGAAATATGCATTCTCATTGGGGTGATATCACCCCCAAAGGGGTAAAAATTGGTTTGGTGTGGGAGGAATCTTAAATTTTATGTATAGAACATATTTCTATACATAAAAGGAGATACACAATACAAAAAGAGACACACAATATAGTTGAGTATGCAAATTAAAAGTTCAGTGCAGTTCAGTCAGTCATGTCCGACTCTTTGTGACCCCATGAATCGCAGCACGCCAGGCCTGCCTGTCCAGCACCAACTCCTGGAGTCCACCCAAACCCATGTCTGTTGAGTCGGTGATGCCATCCAACCATCTCATCCTCTGTCATCCCATTCTCCTCTTGCTCTCAATCCCTCCCAGAATCAGGGTCTTTTCCAATGAGTCAGCTCTCCGCATCAGGTGGCCAAAATACTGGAGTTTCAGCTTCAACATCAGTCCTTCCAATGAACACCCAGGACTGATTTCCTTAAGGATGGACTGGTTGGATCTCCTTGCAGTCCAAGGGACTCTCAAGAGTCTTCTCCAACACCACAGTTCAAAAGCATCAATTCTTCAGCACTCAGCTTTCTTGATAGTCCAACTCTCACATCCATACATGACCACTGGAAAAACCAGAGCCTTTGACTAGACAGACCTTTGTTGATAAAGTAATGTCTCTGCTTTTAAATATGCTATCTAGGTTGGTCATAACTTTCCTTCCAAGGAGCCAGCGTCTTTTAATTTCATGGCTGCAACCACCATCTGGAGTGATTTTGGAGCCCCCCAAAATAAAGTCAGCCACTGTTTCAACTGTTTCCCCATCTATTTGCCATGAAGTGATGAGACCGGATGCCATGGTCTTTGTCTTCTGAATGTTGAGCTTTAAGCCAACTTTTTCACTCTCCTTTTTCACTTTCATCAAGAGGCTCTTTAGTGCTTCTTCACTTTCTGCCATAAGGTTGGTGTCATCTGCATATCTGAGGTTATTGATATTTCTCCCGGCAATCTTGATTCCAGCTTGTGCTTCATCCAGCCCAGCATTTCTCATGATGTACTCTGCATATAAGTTAAATAAGCAAGGTGACAATATATAGCCTTGATGTACTCCTTTTCCTATTTGGAACCAGTCTGTTCCATGTCCAGTTCTAACTGTTGCTTCCTGACCTGCATACAGGTTTCTCAAGAGGTTGGTCAGGTGGTCTGGTATTCCCATCTCTTTCAGAATTTTCCACAGTTTAGCCAATAATCAGACAAAATGTCTCCAAAGACTCCTTAGGAGAGTGGTGATGAAAAAAAAAAAAGATTGAGAAACACTTTTCTAGAAGGATGTAAATAAATGAATCCATATGGCGCCTGAGAAAGCAGAAATGAATTACCAGGAGAAGGAAGTGATGAGAATTAACACTGTTCAGTGTGTGCTCTTTCATATTTTTGGTATTAGAACCATTGGAAGATAGTATCTATCAAAATTTAAATTAAAAACAAACCTTAAAAAGGAATACAAGAAATATTTAAGGGGTAAAATTTGGAAGACTTGATTACTGAATAAACAGTGAATGAGAGAAAGGGATGCATCCAATGAAAAAGATGGTGCTGAGATTTGGGTAATAAGGTCAAGGATTGACAGTAAAATCATTGACTTAGGAGAAGAACGAGTAGAGCGTTAAAGAATTTCATTTTGGATATGTGTGTGAGGTGCCCATAGATCGCCCAAGGCAGTGTGCTTACACCAAAGCAATTGGATGTGAGTCTGAAACTCAGAAGAGAAGTCGGAATTGTGCTGAAGACTTACAATCACCTCCACATAGATTAATTAGAAGCCTAAAAATGAATGGGGATTGTGTGGTGTGAGACTAACCCTACCCTGAAGGCAGCATCCTGAGAAACACAAGGGCAGCTGAGAAGTGGGAGCCCAGCAAGGGGACCAAGAAGAGATTGATAGAGAGGTAGAGGACATCCAGGAGCACAGCTTTCAAGTTAAGGGAGCTCTGCTGCGTGACGTCATGTCACCCTGTCCCATCCAGGAAAGAAAAATGCGTACTTGTCTAACGACACTGGGACTGATCAGGCAGATTTTAAACAATCTGAGTCCCTGACTTCCCTTCATCCACTCTGGTTACACCTTCTCCTCGTCCTGATCACCATTGCCTCCACCAAAGGATGGAGGAAAAAGTAACGAGACAGGGACTTTGACCAGCGAATGCAAATCTTTGGGATGGCATGCGGTATGCTGCGTAGCCTCTCTTTATGAAGTCACTGGACTAGAGGAGCTGAATCAGACTGGTCACTGCAGCAATAGTTAGTAGTGACTTTATAGGTGGTTGCCTCAGTTCATTTCTGGGAAGCAATTAGTGTTCAGGACACCTGAGACTCAGATAGCCTCTGGCAGATAAAACTGATACTAAAACACCCCTCCCCAGAAAAAATTTTAAATTTATCTTGAGAAAGAGAAGGCCTCTCTTGTTTGGTTATGTTGCCTGGTTACTCCTTCATCTGATCAACAACCAGGTTGTTCGAACATGTGGTCACTGCAGTGATAGATTCTAGCACCCAGCAACTCCTCCCATCACGATTAAGTCTAATCTTGCACATTTCACATTCTCCTGCATTTTTTGTTCTGCAACCAGAGGTTATTGGGGGAAATCTTTCAGTCTCTATCTGAGGCAGATGCCTCCTCATTCTGGCCATTTGCCGTTTGATTAATAGTTTGAACCATGGGCATGTTGAGAATCTCAGCCCTTCATTCTGAAACTCTGCTGATTTTTTTTCAAAGCATCAATTATTATATGTTTTAGGTGCAAACACAGAAGCATCCAAAAGAAATGAGGCATGTTTATAAATGTGTGGACTATTTCCAAAAGAGACCCACAATAGTGGTAACAGTGCAGGTAACAGTGAAGATGGCAGAGCTTGCCCCTGGGTGATGAGGGAAATTGCTCTTTTTTACCCTTTTAATTTCATAGTATGAATCTATACATAAAAAAATTTAAAATTATATAAAAAAGCAATAAAGCCACTAGTAGGACATGTATTACAGAAACTGGAATACATATACTTCCAAAAACAAAGCAAAAGTATTACATAACAGGCAAGTTCACAGAAATTAAAATTGGGGATTCACATGAGCAAATGCTAACCAGATGGCCCCTGTTTACTATCTCCAAATGTCTGTCCATCTTATCTAGGTTATAGAAGGTCCGGTGGGGAGGAATCACCTTAATTCCTAGATAAGAAGTGGAGGCTAGGGACACTTGTGGTGCCAGTGTGGCTCTTGGAAAGGGAAGCAGTGCTGACACTTGTCTTCCCAGCCACTGATTAATGATAGAATTCCCACCCTCTCCCAGGACAAAGACTTCCCCGGTGGCTCAGATGGTCAAGAATCCACCTGCAATGCAGGAGACCTGGGTTTGATCTCTAGGTTGTGAAGCTCCCCTGGAGAAGGACAGGGCTACCCACTCTAGTATTCTTGCCTGGAGAATTCCACGGAGAGAGAAGCCTGGCGGGGCTACAATCCATGGGGTTGCAAAGAGTTCTACACACAAAGAGTTCTGAGCCACTTTCGGTTTCACTTCCCAGAGCTGGTCTCATTCACTGGGCAAAGGAACTGGCCAGAGGCTGATGCTTGCCTGGGCTGGGATGAGAGGGGGTGGAGGGTGGAAGATGGAGGTGTGAAGCGGATTGTGAGGTGGAGCGGTGTGTGTTGGAGATGGAGGCTTCTCGAGCCTGTGTTTGTGGAGAGTGAGGAGAATGGCAGGTCTGCTTTGGGGATTGGATTAGACACCTGTGTTGTCTCCAGCATGCTGCCAGGTAAGAGGAGCAGCCTAAGGATGGTAGGTGAGTGTCAGGAAGAGGAGTCAAAAGTGGAGACTCTTCTGAAAAACTGAGCTTCTTCCAGAAACTCAGACCCTAAGCCACTAACACCCGCCTGCCCTAGCCACTTAGTACTGCCTCTAGGACACCAGCCTCTAGGACACGGCTGGGGCTGTGGGTCACCCCACCCCTGTTAGGAGGGTCAGGGCTTTCTGCAGTGGTGCATAAAAAGACTGGGGGCAGCGTGGGCTGGGGGGTGGGGGCGGTGCAGGACTGCCTGGCTCCAAGTGCCTCTGCTACCCACAAGCTGTGTGATCCTCTGGCTGCAGTTTCTTCCTTCATAATAATAGATGATGATAATAATAATAATAGATAATAACACAATAATTCCTACTCAGAAGGGTTCTTGGACAGTCAAATGAGAATATGCACTTGAAATGTTTTACGAATGACATAGTAAGCGCTCTATGAATGAGAACCGAAGCCCTCAGAACTTCCATTCCTCAGCGCAAGCACCCACTTTTCTTAACAGAGGAAATACGAGGTTTACCACCACCGGGATCCCGTTGGGTTTCAACACGCTCTTAGAAGCAGTGTGGAAAATGGATTAGGGAGGGAGGAGAAGCAAGACTAGAAATCCAAAGAGAAGGCTGCAGGCATCCAGATGGGAGCTGGAAGGGCGGGACCTCGGACCCTTGGCAGTGAGACATTATTTCGGAGAAAATTTCTCTAGGACTCTAGGCTGGGAAAGGGCCCTTGGCCAAGGGCCCGGCTTGGGTGGCGGGAGAAAGATGGAAGGGAGGGAGGGCAGCAGCAGGGAAGATCTTGGGCGGGGGTAGGAGGGCTGCGACACGTGCGGTCTGGGACTGGAGACAGAAGCTGCAGGCGCAGAGGCGGCTGTGAGTGCCGCGGTGGAGTTAGGGTAGGAAGTGGAGCAGTTTTGCACGTGGGGGGCCCGCTTCCCGGCGCAGCTGGCCGGGATCTAGGTTCTGTGCGAGGAGGTGCTAAGTCCGATTTCCTCCCCGGACCGTCGGCTCCGCCGCCGTCGGGTGTGCCCCGCCGAGCCGCCCAGGGGCGCTCGCAGGAGCCGAGCTCGGGACCCGCCAAGAGGCGTTCCATCTGGCCGGCTGGCTTCCTTCCTAGCGCCCCCCGTACCTCGCGGTCCTCAGTCAGAGCTCGCATTCCGCCCACCTACCCGGGGCCCCAGTCCTCCTGCTTCCCGTGACCTCAGAGGAGCTGGGGATCAAATTGAGGCTGGTTTTCCAGCCGGCCGCCGGCCAGACCGCAGAAACCTTCGCCGTTCACACCCGGCGGCCTCGCGCCCTCCGCGGCCAGGGCGGGACGCGAGCGGGCGGCCGGAAGGGGTCCCCCTCTCGGCTCGACTCCCCCAGTCTCCGCGCGGCCCACGGATGGGTGGGTGTCTAACCTTTCACTACCCGCCGAGTTCTGAGCCCGCAGGCGCGGGCAGTGTCTGCTTGCGGGGCGATCGCGGGCTGTGCGCACCGAGGGGACCCACACCTCCGTCTGTCCCCGGCTGGATCGCAAGCTCCTGCGGGTTCCCCAGACCAGTGTTGGGGATTATCACGCGCTCGCGGCGCCCGGAATCTCGAGGGGAATTAGGATACCCCCACCACTACCCCAAAGGTCACCCCCTCTACCTTCCTTCCCTCACTTTTCACTGTGGACGAGATCCCAGGGCCCGGTGGAGATCGGCAACCCAATGCTTGCTGCTCAGAGGGGCTCGCGGACTTTCTCGAGGTTTGCAGCTAACGGGAGATCAAGTGCCCTCGAGTCACGAGGCTCCGGAGTTTGCTTTTCATGTTTTCCATCAATACAGCCAAAGCATAATTTAATTCGCTTTTTTTTTTTTCCCTAAAGGGAGAAGATAAACCTAATGTGGTGGATGACTCCCCCTTCTTGGGGGTGGTGGACCCTTGCTCGGGTTGTGTGGCACCGCAGCAGAGGCTTCTAGTAACGACCCTCAGCAGCGGCGGGTGGCTTGGAAACTCGCTGAGGAAAATTCAAATGAGCTTTGCTTTACGTGGAGCGATTTCTCCATGCAGTGTCTAATATATGCCTGCCACGAGGGAGAGAAAGGAAGGTGGAACCAGGAGCGAGGTGGATTCCCCGATGGCGCTCCGGGGGGAAAAGGCGTGCAGAGGGAAGCGGAGCGGAGGTGGGGGGCGGGAGGCCTAGCAGAGCGCGATAGCGGTCCTGCCCCGCAGGTCCGGCAGCTCTGCTGCTGGTGCCGACACCATCCACCGAGTAACAGGTGAGGGGGGAAAGCCCATCAGCACCCACCCCTGCCCAGAGAGGGAAGTCCCTGCGTGATGCAGCCGGCTCTCTGACATTCAGGACTTCCAATCATTGACACTCAACTCTGTCTCTCCCTTGTCCTCCACCCAGCCTTCTTACATATTTTTGAGGTTAGTTAGTCGTCAGAAGCATTTTTATGTTTGGCAATCCAAGGCTCCAACTTCTGTCCTAGTCCCACCGTTCCTGCTCACTTGAGGTTTTAAAGGCCAAGGGAAATGATGTTTTGGCCTTCCAGTTCTTTCAGTCCTGGCCACCAACCTGATCCCAGAATGTGGGGGGTGATCTGCTGATAGCACTTCAGCCCAACACATGCTTCTTCCCTGTTTTGCACTTAGGAAGCCTACCTTTTCCACCAGTCAAGAAAGCACCCTTCATTTGTGCCTGGGTTCCTTGGTGGGTCTTCTTCCCTTACTCACACGCCTTCCAAAGGGACACTTGAAGCTTCCCAAGACCTGCCTGCTCTCCCCCAAAAACATTTCCCACACACAGGCTGTGCCCTGTAGGGTCTTTTAGGACTACAGGAGTTGTTATGCCTTTCAGGGCAATGTGGCAGCTCTGGGACTTTTCAGGCAGTAAATGGCACCTCTGCAAAGGTCCCACTAACTGGTCAGTTTTGCCTTTTCCTGCCTGGTCAGTGAATTGCTGCCTCTGGGTATGACTTGCCTGGTGATATGACCTCTGGAGCCTCCCAAGTATGACAATCAGAGCTCATTCACTGGTGGCATTTCCCAATATGTGAAGCAGGAGGATGAAGTATCTACTAACCAGGGAAACTGGGGAGTTAAGAAGTCTGAGATGCAGGTTGGATGAAGTATCTGGGGAGACTGGGGAAAACTGATTGAGGAGGGGAAGATATTAGGTTGCTGGGCAGGGCACTGGGGGCTCCACTGATATTGGTGAACAGGATGCTTGGGGCAGATAGGAACTGAGCTGGGAAAACCCTGGGGCTTTGCTAGGCAGTGCTAAAGGGAGACCATTTAGGGCACTGGCGCTGGGTCTGGAAGGCGGTGAGTGCGGGCTGGTATGGTGAGACAGCTGAGTGTGGGAGGCACAGTGAGGGCACTGGCAGGTGAGCAATGTGGGTGGACTCTGATCATGTAAGATCAGAAGTTCCCATGACTACACGTTGACATTTATGTTTTGAAAACTTAAGATTTTTTCTGTTGTTTTTATCAATACTTTCTTAATAGTTTTAGGAAAGAGGAAAATATATACAGATTAGCTTAATGAGGCCTCTTTTGAAGTCCATCTTTCAGTCCAGAGGCATGTCTCACTTTACAAAAACTAAAGAAAAATCCAAAGTTTGAAAGATACCAGTTCAGTTCAGTTCAGTTGCTCAGTCATGTCTGACTCTTTGTGACCCCATGAACTGCAGCACACCAGGCCTCCCTGTCCATCACCAACTCCTGGAGTTTACCCAAACTCATGTCCATTGAGTCGGTGATGCCATCTAACCATCTTATCCTCTGTCATCCCCTTCTCCTCCTGCCTTCAGTCTTTCCCAACATCAGGGTCTTTTCAAATGAGCCAGCTCTTCTCATGAGGTGGCCTAAGTACTGGAGTTTCAGCTTCAACATCAGTCCTTCCAATGAACACTCAGGACTAATCTCCTTTATGATGGACTGGTTGGATCTCCTTGCAGTCCAAGGGACTCTCAAGAGTCTTCTCCAATACCACAGTTCAAAAGCATCAGTTCTTTGGTGCTCAGCTTTCTTTATAGTCCAACTCTCACATCCATACAGGACTACTGGAAAAACCATAGCCATGACCAGATGGACCTTTGCTGACAAAGTAATATCTCTGCTTTTTAATATGCTGTCTAGTTTGGTCATAACTTTCCTTCAAAGGAGTAAAGTCAAGTCGCTCAGTCGTGTCCGACTCTTTGCGACCCCATGGACTGTAGCCTACCAGGCTCCTCTGTCCATGGGATTTTCCAGGCAAGAGTATTGGAGTGGGTTGCCATTTCCTTCTCCAGGAGTTAAGCGTCTTTTAATTTCATGGCTGCAGTCACCATCTGCGGTGATTTTGGAGCCCCCAAAAATAAAGTCAGCCACTGTTTCCCCATCTATTTGCCATGAAGTGATGGGACTGAATGCCATGATCTTAGTTTCCTGAGTGTTGAGCTTTAAGCCAACTTTTTTGCTCTCCTCTTTCACTTTCATCAAGAGGCTCTTTAGTTCCTCTTCACTTTCTGCCATAAGGATGGTATCATCTGCATATCTGAGGTTATTGATATTTCTCCCAGCAGTCTTGATTCCAGCCTGTGCTTCATCCAGCCCAGCGTTTCTCATGATGTACTCTGCATAGAAGTTAAATAAGCAGGGTGACAATATACAATCTTGACATACTCCTTTTCCTATTTGGAACCAGTCTGTTGTTCCATGTCAAGTTCTAACTGTTGCTTCCTGACCTGCATACAGATTTCTCAAGAGGCAGGTCAGGTGGTCTGGTATTCCCATCTCTTTCAGGATTTTCCACAGTTTATTGTGATCCACACAGTCAAAGGCTTTGGCATAGTCAATAAAGCAGAAATAGATGTTTAAAGATATTAAAGAAATAGATGTTAAAAGATATAGGGGAGGATAAAAATTCGTATTTGACAAGAGGGCTCACTGGAGTTTCGTTAGAGATGTATAGGAAATTCCAAGATGCACCCTTTCTTTCCCCCTTGCTATTTATATATTAATATAAACAATATAAATTGAGTTTCAGTTATTTCTTTCAATGAGAGGAGGTGGGCCAAAGACATCTATAGAGATAAGCATTCTTGATTTTTTTAACTATGAGAGAAAACAGTACAAAACCAAGAATGTCCATTGGGCACTATTTATGTCAGTAACATGAGGCCACCAGGCTCATATAATTAAGACTGGTCTTAAATCTGGAAACTCAGGGGATAAATATTCTGACAAAAATTGTTAACCTACACGAAAAGAAATACTTTTGATAAAGTTTCATCAGAGAAACAGTTGTGTGTATGAATATTTTTATGGGAACATAACAATCACTTTGGGGCCAAAAAAAATAGAATGGCTTCAGCTTGAGCTCAGTTTTATGTCCACTGGTTTCATGTGGGTTGGGGGCTTACTGGAGAGGTTGAGTCCTGTCTAGCGACAACGTCTCAGATGAAACATTGACGTATCAGAATTACTGTGAAACTTTCAAAATGGCTGCCTAGAATTTTCTAGGAAGGGACCTGGGCTCTTGCGTGTGGAAAAGCTTCTGCAGGTGGTTCTGACTTGCCACTTGAGGGCTGGGAACCACACAGCCTCAGACTTCTGGATTTCTAAAGGGAGGGTCAGTCTGAGTCCTTCCCTCTAGGGGCAGAGAGTAAACACTTTTTTCATACTTAACACTCTGCAAGATCCTGTAAGGCAAGATCCTATGGTTGATCTTTAACAGAGAAAAAGTACAGTGTCCTTTTTACCTGCCACAAACACCATGTGGAGCCAGCACTGGGAGAGGGCTGGGGCAAGGGCAGTGTATGGGGCTGTCACCCAGGGCAAAGGCAGTGTCCCCGGGGCTAAGACCGGTTCCTGAGCTTACGAGCCTTTCCTTTAAGGCCTTCCAGAAAGTTCTGGGTAAAGCATGTTTTGCAAAAGAAGGTGGGGATAGAACTGAGAAAGATCACAACAATGATGATTAAATGAGAATTAGGTGAGGAGCCTAAAAAGTGCTTTGCACTCTGGGTTCTTTGATGGTGGATGCATCTTATAGTATCTCAGGTTCACTGACATCTTTGGTAGATCCCCAATCCACTGTCAACTGGATTTATGACATAGTGACTGTGGAGTCAGTTGCCTCACATGTGAAAAACGACCTTCGAGGGAGGCACTGAATCCATTCTTTGAGATTTTGAAGATCAGTAAATGTTAAAACTTTTGGGAACTGACAAATGGTTAGCAACTTTTACATCAAGTAAAGACGATGAAATAGGTGAAAACCTATATCATTTTGTAAGATTATTTTGTATCATAAAGGAAGAATAACTTCAGAATCTTAAAACTGTATAATCAACTTTAAAACAACTATATACTGCCCTTGGCTTTCTCATATTCTATGGATTGATGAAAAGTTTATCACCAACTCATCTCTGCAAACTAAGGTTCTGTCACCTTGAACACACAGGGGCAGCTGCACTGCTTGTAGATGATGTTAATTTACCCAACTAAGTGGTTTCAGGGCTTGAAGGGAACTCTGAGGAATTCAAGTGCAAAGATTTCACAGTATCTTGCCTCAGTTTCCAATAATGACAACTGTGTGTTGAGTGCTAGTAGCCAGAAATTGTCATTGCTTTGAAGAGAAGTTAAAAAATACAGATTGTGGCAAATAGAATCATGGAAACTTGAAGTTGGAAGGTTTTTAGCAATGATCTTATTCCTTTTCACACTAATACTCCACTGAGCGACAGTAGTGCTCCTTGAATCAATGGACCTCCATTTTAATTGTTATAATTGAGCCTCCACTTAAAGTGGACTTCAACTGCTTAAAAAAAATGCTTGACCCACCACTGATTCAGTCCATCTCCAATTTAAAGAGGAAACTGAGGCTGAAAGAAGCCCTGGATTTGCCTGTGGTCATCTACTTAGTTGGCAGAACGCGGTAGCACATCACCAGTGGAGTAGGAAGGAAGGACTGTTGTTACAGTGTCTGTCCCCATATTTATCAATGACTGAACCAAATTTTCTCACACTTCCATGGCAAGGAGATTCAACCTTTACAGTTACTCTTCTGGAACATTCTGACTGGCTCCTTTCCACATTGAACCTCATACTCTGCTTGGCATACCGTTCCTACGTGATAATTGTGACAAAACATTTCACTGACAACTGTTGGAAACTAATTTCTTAACTCCAGGTCTGTATTTTTACTCCCATTTTGACCGTCATTGATAAAAATTTCTTTTAATAGCATTTCACTATATTTGAAGAGTACAGAGCTAATATTTATACGAACATCATTTTATGTTTCTAAGGTCAAGTCTATGTAAGAAAATTAAAAAGTACCTGATTTTACAAAAAATAAACTTTTATTAAAATGACTGGACTCTACTGTCTGATATGTAAGTTGAGTTGAAGAGGTAGCTACTTTCTTTCTGAGGTCCTGGTAGAGCTGATCCCACAACAGTCTAACACCATTTATATATTAAGTCTACCACAGACTGCACAGCACATTCCTTTTGCAGCAAGCTCTTGGTGGTGAAATGTAGCATCTAGGAAGTCTGGATACAATTCCGCTGCAAGTAGCAAAACAGAAAAAAAGGAAAAAAACCCAACTAACATGACTCTTTATAGACATGGTTACCCTTGTTTTATCAGTAGCAGCGCCTCACCCATACATCTAGTGCTCATAGCACAGTACACAGAGGGGCCGAGTGAATGTTTCCAAACAAGTGAATTCAACAACAAGCACAGTTCATTGGTTATAAAGCGTATGTTAAATTCAACAAAATATAAAAGTTTTAAAATCAAATGTTTACTTATTTATTCATGCCAAAGAGACATACAAAAGTACTATACAAAGTTTTATATACTTGTATAAAAAGTTGAGGCATTGGTGTTCTGTCGCTAATAATTATATTACTTTAGCATCATATATCATATATTGATAGTACAGTTATACAACATTAACTCTTTGCTTTTGAGCAGTTATGAGCTTACTATTTTAATATACATCATATATTTAGAATTCATTATTACTTTTGTATAAATAATTTCATAATGGTAGCACATGATACTGAGGGAAAAGGAAAACAGTTAATAATCTTCCAAATGCTAGTAAGAAAGAAACTCATTAATGTACACTTGATTTGGGGGGTAAGCATAATTTGGTTCTATGACTTAACGGAATTGAGGAGAGTGAAACAAAGTGTTTTTAAACTGGAAGATACTCATGTTCATCAATTTCAAGCCCTTCATCTTCCATATGAGGAAATGGCTGCACACTAGCCTAAATGACTTATCTAAGGTCACATAATTATACAATGAGAGATGACGCCCCAGGTCTCCTAGTCACAAATCTAGGATCTTTTCCATTTCACAATAGAGGTTTATACTATAATACTATCATATATATATATTTTTAATACTATCATATTTTTTTAAAAGATCAAATCAGCTATCAAGGAAAACCAATACATGGTAACATTTGAGACTTTAAAAAAATCCAGAGCAAGAGTTTATTAAAAATATATATTGACAACTTTGTAACATAATTAGTGTGGAATACAGAGTTGTAAACATTGATGGCAGAAATTCATTGGTTGTAGTAATTCGTCTATATGTTTATGTATCACTCTTGTGTATGAGCTGTGCTTTCATCTGTATCACTTGAGTTAAATTTTTTCCACAAAAATTTCTCATTTGATTTCCAAAGAGAAGCTTCGAGATCCTCCTTCCTTTTGGAAGATGCAGCAAAAGGCACTTTTTCACAGAGAGTCTCTATTACTGCCAAGTCGGTGAGTTTACTAAGACTGTCATCATTTTGGTCATTCAAGATGTCCCAGAAATCTTTTGGTTTCTGTTTCACTTTTTCGATGGACCCAGAAAGAATCTTCTTTCGCAGTTGTGTGGGTCTATTCTCCTGACTTTTAAAGAGGTCATCAAGAATAGAGGTGTCACCAAGTAAGCCTACCACAGAAGTGTTTTCTAACACTGGATTTTCTATTGTTTTGTTTTCCACTTTGAAGGTGGGTCCATTTCTTGAAATATTCAAACCGATGAGATCCTGTTGGTCTTTCCTGGCATTTTCCAACTTTTCCACCTTATCTGCTCTAGACTTACTGTTCAGGGAAGAGGATGCAGCAGTGTCTTTGGCTGCTTGGCTGCTGTCCCCACTGTCAGTCTCCTGGGTACAGTTTATAGGTAATTTCTTAGTTTCCGCATCACTGGAAAGCACCTTTTCTTTACAGGAACTGTGATTTTGAAACTTAACTGACTTTTTTTTACATATGTTGGGGCTGAAAATTGGAGATATTTTTTTGGTAGAATTTTTAAATGACACAGTTTCAGAATCTGATAGCTGTTCTTTCATAAGAGACTCTCTTTTTTCAGACTTATTCTCGACTCTCTCTCCTTTCTCACAGGCAGACTTAGTGCATTCTGAGGGAGAATCCACAAAAAATTCTCTTACCTCTGGATACTGAGAAGTATAAAAGTCTCTTAGCATTTTCTGTCGTTCTTCTGATGTGGCATTAGTTACATGTTTAGCAAACTCCTTTACAGAAGACAACTTAAAATAAGAAGCCATTTCTTCAAATTGTTTTCTGAAGATTTAATGAACAAAGCCAATGGTTATTTTCACTATATTTTATTTTTAAAGAACTTGTCATCAGTGTTATGCTATGTAGCAACAAAGCTATGTAAATGTATTCATTAGCATATATCACAATGAACATATATTTTGCACTTAAGAGAATGTGAACTCTTCCCTTACACTACTGAAAAAAAGTATTTTAGTTCATGAAATTACCAACTTTTTAAGTTATTCTGACTTTTATTATCAGGTATTTCCTGGGAATTGTATGATCTCAGCATGCTGCTCTTCCAGTCAGATAATTTATGACTTACAGCAGAATTATAATTTATATAATCTGTGTTTGAAAATCTATACTGCACACAAGATATGTAAAATAAAATTGTCAAAGAGGGTATCAATAAATAGAAAAGAGAAAATGCCCCTAAATTAATAATTTTTAAGAATTTTTCTCTTCTATGTCCTTTATTCTCTTTCTTCAACAAATACAATATAGAAATTTCACACGCCTTTTTGATGAGCATAAAGGGAAGTTCTAGGAGACCAGGGTTCGATCCCTGGGTAGGGAAGTTCCTCTGGAGAAGGGAATGGCAATCCACTCCAGTATTCTTGCCTGGAGAATCCCATAGACAGAGAAGCCTGGCGGGCCACAGTCCACAGGGTCACAGAGAGCTGGACACGCCTGAGCGACTAATACACACACACACACACAGACACACACACAGGGAAGTTCTAAACTGATAAGCCTAGATTCTCTCTCAGTTTTGATCTGATGGATCTGACCTTCAGTATAGGTAACTAAACCAATGTCAGATGGTCTTTGAAGAAATGAGCTTCAGAGTTAGCATCAGATATTAATAAAAGCCACTGAAGAACTGCACCTTCTGAAACCCTATTAAGATGGAGGTGAAAAGCCTGTTTAGGAACCTGGGCACTAGACTCTGCTCCTTTCCCCAGGTGAGGGTTCTCTAGACTGAACCGTGCCACCCACCCCAAAATCCATATGTGGAAGCCCTAAGCCCCAATGTGACTATATTTGGAGACGGGGGCCGTTAGGAGGTAATTAAGGTTAAAAGAGGTCATAAAAAGTCACCAGAAGACTTCTCTGGCGGTCCACTGATAAAGAATCTGCTGCCAATGCAGGAGTCACAGGTTCAATCCCTGGTCTGGGAAGATTCCACACGCTGTGGAGCAACTACCCCTGTGTGCCTTAACTACTGAGGTTGTGCTCTAGAGCCTGTGCGCCGCAACAAGAGAAGCCCCCGCAGTGAGAAGCCTGTGCACCGCAACTAGAGAAAGCCTGCACGCAGCAACAAAGACTCAGTACAGCCAAAAATTAATAAATAAATGAAATTTTAGGAAAAAAAAGTCACCAGTGAGCGCTCTCTCTGCCACAGGAGGACACAGTGAGAAGGCGGCCGTCTGTAAGCCAGGAAGAAAGCTCTTACCAGGAGTCCAATCACCTGGCTTCCTGATCCTGGGACTTCCCAGGCTCCAGTACTGTGAGAACATATTTCTATCTTTTAAGCTGCAGCCTGTGGTATTCAGCCCAGGCAGACTAAGAAGGTTTTCCTTTGCTGATGTTGAGTTTAGGCCATGAATCAGGAAAGCTCACTGTTCATAAATGTTTTTATAAACAAAAGCTACAGATGCTGCTGCAGCAAATGATTACAAGTCCCCAAATTGAAGACTTACATCTATTTTTATATAATATTTCCTTAAAACTTTGATTTATTGACTGAAAAAATATTTATAGAGCTCTCTTATCTGCAAGGCACTGTAAGAGAAACTATACAACAGTCAAGAAATCCCAGTTCCCTGTCTTCAAGGAGTTTATAGTCTGGTTGGCAGAGACAGATACATGAAGATCAAACCAGAAGGGAGGGATAAATCCTATGATGGAGCTAAGTATTGTGCCCTGTTGGCACCCACAAAAGGGTGTCTAAGCCAGTGACTGGCAGTGGGGTGGACAGCAGGGAAGGCTTCGCTCCTGTCACCTCAAGCCAGTCAGGTAAAGATGAGCCAAGACGCCTCCTGGAGAGAGAGGGAACATGCACAGGCCCAGTTCCAAGAAGACGTGGTGGATAGAGGGGCAGGAGGAACTGCCAAGGAAGAGGATGAAAATCATGAGGGATCTGGATGCTAATTTCAGAAGTTTGAATTTCATTCTGTACACAACAGAGAATCCTGAGGGTAAAAAAGAAGTGATTTTTTAAATGTACATAAACAGGAGCTTTACTTATTAAAGACACTCTTACTTTTGCCACTGAGACCAGGCTGTATAACGTCTGTGTTTCCTTTGATTTTAGCGGCAATCCATACCATATACTTGGGACTTTCTTCTGCAGTTTCAGATGAGCACCCTGGCCTCTAGTCCTCACCACACTGGTCCTGTTACTTGTCTCCAAATCCAGGTACTAGCTATGCCTGATCAACAGTCACTCTCATTGCCAACAGAATATTTAAAACAACACAAAAACAAGTTTCCAAATTTCTGTCCTGAGTATTGCTATTGTCCTTGTTGTAAAGCATCAAGTATGTTCTCAAGAGGTTCCAGTTTTAATTTCAGAGGAAGTAATGACGTATCATTGTTTTGTTTATTAATCATTTCTGAATCCACTTTCATGGCCTTTCTAATAAATATTTGTGCTGTGAAGATTAAGTTATTGGCAAAGTTACAGGCTGATGTCTTTTATTTATCTGAGACTTGGTGGTATATCAGCAGTTGCCAAAGTACTTTCCCCTTTGCTGTGCTGACCTCACCTGTGACCCTGTGCTTCTGTCAGCTCTGGGAGGAGAGGTGCTTCTGACCTTATTCTGTCTGAGTGGCATACCAGGATACCGGCTATGTGATTACCCTTTACAGGATGAGTTATGACTACAATTCATTTTATTTTCACCTTCTAAACTTGCTTTCATAATTCTTGGTCTTGAAAAGAGTTTTCTTTAAATATTTAATGACTGCAAGGTACAACCAGGGAATATAAGCTAGCCACTTTGTGAGGAAAATTTTGTAGACACTCATAAGCCACTTAGGGAAAGGGGTGTGGATGGGGGAAGAAATCAAAGTTGGGTATCTTTGTCTTTCAGCAAGTAGATGAAGAGTAGCTGTGGAAAAATTCAATTCCTCTCCCTTGTTCTTGAGGAACTGAAGGAGAAGGGGTGGAAACACAGCTAAACACCATGCTGTTTCTGCCTGAACTTTCTGAAGTGAAGGTAGGACTGAAACTTCATTCAGATGATCCGTGGGACTGCATCATGGTATAAATTCTTGATTCACGTAGAGTAGGATGGTTAACAGGAAAGAGGTGCCAGCAGTTCGGGCACTGTTCCCTAGCTCAGATGTTGGCATTCTAATATTAGACACCCTTCACCTTTTTATTTAGCATGAGACATTTATCCTGAGGCTAAGATAGAGGAAAAAAAAGGAGGTAAAAAAATAATCATTGTTAATTCTTTCTTTCTTCCTTCCTTTCTTTAATTTTTTGGCCATGGTGCGAGGCATACAGGATCTTAGTTCCCCCACCAGGGTTTGAACCCAGACCCTCTGCAGTGCAAGTGTGGCGTCTTAACCACTAGACTACCAGGGCAGTCCCAATACTCTTATTTTTACATACAGTGCCAAAGGGGAAAAGACGCTTTTGCTTCTCAAAGATTGGTAAAAATCTATATAGTTGGTCTCCTAGCAAAATAATTGCCCATACAAAATTGCCCCAACTTTACTCCAAATCATTGCTGTAAATATGTCTGTGAGGAGCTGCAATGCTGTAGCAGTGTGGGATGTTCACCTTTCTGGGCAATGGGGGGCAGCTCAGGGGTGTGATCCAATCTGCCACACCAGGACCTGAGGAGCTAAGGGGCCAGCTGCCTGGGAGTTGCCAAAACCCTGAGGGAAGCATCTGGAACACACAGAGCAACCAGCACTTTCCTACTGTCTGTAGAAGCCACCAGGACCTTGCCTCCTCCCCTGCTTACCTCAGTCACTACGCCACAGGTCCCCTGACCACTGGCTTCTCATCCTCCTCCTGGCCTCTACATCCTTGATCTAATCCAGTCCCTCATCCTTCCAGACCATTCCTTGGTGCCCCTGGAACCAGGCTATGATCTACCAGCTCTCCTGTGTCTTCTACCCAAGGAGTCCCTCTGTCTCCTCCTTATATTGCCTCCTCCTATGCAGGCTTCACAAGTTAAAATTCTTATACCTCTCATCCTTAAGCCTCAGCGTTCAAGCTTCCCACTGCTGTTTCCAGATTATTTTTTCTTAAAAACTCCTCCCACTCTTTAAGGTTTATGCTATCCAGCTGAACCATTCTCACTCCCACCCCATCTTGTTAAGTGACTTCCTAGTTGCTCCCTGCTGGAGACTGACACTCAAGATTCTGGATTAATGTTGCTTCCTTTCCCATCTTCTGCCATCATTCTTGATAACATCAGTATCCATGTGGATGTCCCACCCAACTTCTGGCCCACCAGTTTCTTTACCTCACCTCCAAAGACTCAATTTCATGTCAGGTCCCTATCGCCAAGATCATACCACTAAGGTCATTACCATTAACTGCACAACTTCCAAATTGCTGAATTCAATCACATCATGCTCCAGTTCAACTACTCAATTATCCCCATGACAACTATGTTAGATTGTACCTTTCATCTCATCAAGTCCTCCAATTTGCTGACTCTTCTGCTTTCTCACTATCATCAACATCCCTTTGTTCAGTTTAGGTTCAACTTTATAATCACTTCTTTGCAAACATCCTTCAGCTTCCTTTCTTTTCTCCCCTTCTCCTGGTAAAACTCAGCTGTTTCCCTATTCTGTGTCTGTCACTGAGCAATTGAAACTTGAATGAAGTCTTTACAACTGCACAGATGGTTTTACTGTAATTACTCTCAAAGAGGGACTTAACATCACTCAGGAATTCTAGCCCCACAAGCTTGCTTTACTACTTTATAAGTTACTTCTTTCATAATTTCTTTCCCCTCAAATCTCTCTCCCTCAATACTGATGCTTTAATTCTCAATTAAGGAAATACCCATTGTATCTGGGCCTTTCTTTACGCTTTTCTCTTGTTCAGTAGCTCAGTCATATCCGACTCTTTGCAACCCCATGGACTGCAGCACGGCAGGCTTCCCTGTCCTTCACCATGTCCTGGAGCTTGCTCAAACTTGTGTGTCCATTGAGTTGGTGATGCCATCCAACCATCTCGTCCTCTGTCGTCCCCTTCTCCTCCTGCCTTCAATCTTTCCCAGCATCAGGGTCTTATTTTCCAGTGAGTTGGCTCTTTGAATCAGGTGACCAAAGTACTGAAGCTTCAGCTTCAGCATCAGTCATTCCAATGAATATTCAGGGTTGATTTGTTTTAGGATTGACTGGTTGGATCTCCTTGCAGTCCAAGGGACTCTCAAGAGTCTTCTCCAACATGACAGTTCAAAACCATCAATTCTTCAGCACCCACCCTTCATTATGGTCCAACCCTCACATCCATACCTGACTGCTGGAAAAACCATAGCTTTGACTATACCGACTGTGTCAGCAAAGTGATGTCTCTGCCTTTTAATACGCTGTTTAGGTTGCCCCTTTCTCTCAGTGCCTCTCAAAGGCTAGACTTTCGCCTGTGGTCTTCATCCCACCTTCTTCTGCCTTCAGGACTTCACTCTTTCTGTTGTCACCTCCCTGGGATAATCTCTTTTTCCCCTATTAGTCTTTTTCCTTGATACACAAACAGGTTTTCGGGGGTTGGCAATCTTACAGTAAAATCTGAATGAACTTTTTGGCCAACCCAATATTATCTTCTCAACTTAAAAACAAACTACCCTTGATCCCACAATGCCCTTGAGCTACTGCCAGTTTCCCCATCCAGATTTAAGGAGCAGTCCCAGGGGCTTGTCCTTTCACTGCCTGCCCACCTCACCTTGGCATCTGCTTACTAAGAGTGCTCACGTGGAGGTGACCGAAGAGTCCTTCAGCTCCAGGGGCTTTCCCCCTTCTGCTTCTGCTTCTCAGCAGCAGTCAATAAAGTCAGTGTTCCCTCCTTTCTGAAACTCTCCCTTCTCTTGGGCTTCAGGGTCTCGCACGGGGCATCCTACCCAGCAGGAGGACATAGTCACCCTCTAGGCTCAGTCCTGGGGCTTCTCCTCTCCTCTCTGTGTTCTGTTCCTAGGCTGCTCACACAGTCTATGGCTGTAAAGACCATTTGTAATCAATTTCTAATCTCTACGCTGGTAACTTCCAGATTTAGATCTCCAGTCCCCAAATCTCAGGGTAGCATTATCCACTGCCTATGTGACATCTCCCCACATCATCAAATTTAATGTGAGTGAAAGAGAACTCCTGATTTTTTTTTTTACTCCAACCTTTTGTCTCTCCTAGTTTTCTCTATTCAGTGAATCCAATCTGTTGTTTAAGGCAGAAAATTGGGAATAAACCTGTCTTCTCCCTTTCCCAACAACCAGTTCAACACCGAACTGAATTTATACAATTGGCTCTGTCTCCATGGCAACTACTCTACTCTAGCAAACCACCACCACCCAGTTCCTTATGGTTTCCCCTAGTCCGCTCTGCCCTCTTCCAGGCAGAAGCTGGAAAAACCTTTTAGAAACATATTAATACATCAAATCATGTCATGCTTCAACAATTTCTACTGCGGTTGGAACAAAACCCAAATTCTTTTCTACAGTCTACAAGGCTTTGCATGCTCCAGGCTCATTTAAGTCTCTCCCTTCATCTCATGCCATTCTCTCCTTGATTTATTATGCGCTAAGTACACTAGCCTTCTCTCAAAAGCCCCGTCCTCTTCAGAAAGTTCTCACTCTGCTCTTTGCCTGTTTATCCTTCAAGTCTTAACTCACATGTCACTTGTGTAGAGAGTCTTCCCTGACTACCCCCTAGAAAGGAAGCAGTGCCCCTCCTGATCCCGCTATTCTCTATAATGGAAGCTGTCCATTTCTTTCCTATAACACACTATTTCATAATTATTTATAAGCTTCAGTACTTCTGAAAATTTTATGGTGTGATGACAAACCTCATCTCATTGTACTGTAAGCTCTTTATCTCTTTTTTGACACTGTACATTCAGCACTTAGCACAATGCCTGAGTGCATATCAGGTGCTCAATAAATATTCAATGACTAAATGAGCAGAATGCACTTAAGTATTTCATTTACCTATATAAAATTTACCTATTTCATCTTTTACCAATTCAGGGATTCATCTTCTTAAGACACTAAAACATTTCAGATTTTTTTTTTTTTGGCCATGCTGCAAAGCTTGTGGAATCTTAGTTCCCCAACCAGTGATTGAACCCAGGCCACCATAGTACAAGTGCAGAGTTCTAACCACTGGATTATGAGGGTATTTGGGGATTTGTTTTTCAAAGTGTACAAATTCAGATTTTTCTGAAATATTCAGATGCTAAGTGTAGTTAACATTCAAATAATTTGTGTATTTAACTAGGTAGTTATATTTCTTTTGAGAACTATTCACAAAGTCAGGTGTTATCATAGATGACATACCTGCGGATCCCCTTCGGTGTTTCTCCAATTATGAAGGTGGTCTGGTCTGTTCGGCAGACGTTTTTCTTCTTCTGGCTTACAGGGTGTGAAACGTAAAGAGGAAATGAAATGCCGCCTTCACTTGGTGGTTGGCATTCCTTTGTATGTGTTGATATATCACCCTTCATTTTTTCCTTATGTGTCTAAAACAAGGAATGAGAGCAAAAACTGAAAAAAATATTCATTTTTAGTCAAATAAGGAGTCTGTCTCACTTTTCCCCAGTATTCTTTACAATCTTGTATATCATATTCATGGGCTTCCCTCGTAGCTCAGTCGGTAAAGAATCTGCCTGCAATGCAGGAGACCTGGGTTTGATTCCTGGGGCAGGAAGATCCCCTGGAGAAGGAAATGGCAACCCATTCCAGTATCATGGCCTGGAGAATCCCATGGACAGAGGAGCCTGGCAAGCTACAGCCCATGGGGTCGCAAGAGTCGGACACAACTCAGCAACTAACCCACCAAACCATATCATATCCTCCAAGTGACATCATTGCCAGATCGTTAGATCTTTAAAAAGATACTACACTTAGCAGTAATGTGATGCTTCTATTTTCATTAAGATATATGCTAAAGATATATCTTTCTTAAAGATATACTAAAGGTAATGGTAATATGATGTTTCTATTGTCAAGACTGTGGGTATACTGATACACATCCTGGCATCTACTTTCCTAAATAAGGATACAAATTAGTGATGTAAACAATGGTATAAAATGAGATATTTAAAATTTTTTAATTTAGTAATTTTTCTCAATATTACTAAGCAGACTTTCACTTATTTAATCTTATATAAGTAGTCAACCTTTTAAAAATAACAATCTTTATATGATAATGAAATAAACTAGTTTCATAAATCTTACTTCAATCTCTACTGAGTTGCAAGAAGTAATTGTTAAGATGTTTACCATAGGGCATTGAAATTACAAAGAGAATAATATTTAATTTATAGACTAAGGGTTGCTTGCTTAACACAAATTGTTAAAAATAGTGAGTCAGGAAAAAAATAGTTTTAAACTGTATGATTCCAATTTCCCTGATAAAATGATATGGTAAATATGTGGAAAGTCCCCATCTCATTTCAAAAAAAGAGAAATGTGTGCATGCTCAGTTGTTCAGTCATGGACTCTTTCATGACCCCATGGACTGTAGCCTGCCAGGCACCTCTGTCTGTGGAATTCTCCAGGCAAGAATACTGGAGTGGGTAGCCACTCCCTTCTCCAGGGGATCTTCCAGACCCAGGGACTGAACCTGGGTCTCTGGCCTCTCCTGTATTGGCAGGTGGATTCTTTACCACTGAGCCACCTGGGAAATATTGGATGCAATTTGACAACAACGATAAAATTATATTTGAGTTCAAAAATAAGACAGGAAAATCTCTAGACGCCCAAATTAAAAGTAACACAGCAGCAGCAGGTGGGAGCTGAAGCTCAGCAGCCTCCAAGGATGGGTCCTAAGTTCTGGACTGCAGGACTCCATATGTAGAGGGAAAATGGAAAAGATTTAACTCTCGGAGTTAAACAATCAACAAACCAAAAACACAGTAGGAATTAAAAGGATGTCCAATTTTCAAATTAAAGCTAGGAAAGCCCAAACTGGGGCACAGGTCAGAAACAGGCAACTTTTTCGGTCTTGATAGAAGCACTGGTGAAAACACAGAATGCCCAGCCCGTGCGATTTGTGGAACACACTTGCATTGTAAGGAAAATCTAAGCTAAAAACCAACATAAAAAACTAGCCTAGAATCAATGAAAACTATAGATGTCAATGAGGGGTAAATACAAAAACATAACATAGGAACACTTTTAAAGTTTATAGAATGCTTGTGATTCTAAGGGGGAGGGCAGGGGGAAGAGCTCAGGTAAAATTATAAAGAACATACAAAATCCACTGCCATGAAAGTGGGCAGATACAACAAATGTGAGAGTCTGTATCTGAGGAATTATAGATTACAAAGCAATGTGAAAGAGACTTTAAATCATTAGCATGTCCAGAAAGATAAAGGAAGTACTAGGTATTATAAAATACCAGATCTGAGAAAGAACCAAATACAAACTCTAGAAGGGAAATATAGGTTTGGGAAAAAAGGATATAAAAACAAACTTAAAATATGTGTTAAGAAGCAGGCTAAATAGCCTTACAATGATAGTTTATAGACTGGTAGAATAAATTACTCAGAATGCTGTGCAGAGATTAAAAAAGAAAAACAGGAAATAAAAATTAAGAGACAGAAGACCTGTCAGAAGATAAACCAAATTTATAAAATATTAGAAGGACAGAATAGAGAAAATAGAAGAGATAATGCCCAAGATATAATGGCAGAGAACTGAAGAAAGCACGAACCTTCAAACTAAAGAAGAAGAATCTCTAGTGTGAAAAATGAAAATAAATCTGTACCTTGTTATATCACAGAAGAGAGAATATCTTATAAACAAACAGAGAAAAAAGATAAGCTATCCCACAAAGAAATAATAATCAAACTAAAGGCAGACTTCTCATTACCACTACTACTATCACCACCACTGCCACCAGAAGATAGTGAGGTTATCTTCAACATGCAGGGAGGGAAAAAAACCTATCAACCTAGAATTCTATACCCAGTTAAACTACCATTTAAGAAACGTGCAGGCATACAAATATGGCAAAACACAGATTAGTATTTCTCAGTAAGACAATTATTCTTTCTTTTACAGGTGTTCAATGGGATTGAAGTAGTACATATCATTGAATGTGGCTGGGGAATGGCTTTCATTCCACATATATTTACAAAGCACCTATTATGTTCCTGCCACTATGCAATGTAATTGAGAAACAAAATATTTATGTACAGAAAGAGGCTTGTACTCTTAAGGGACTTAAAAATGCTGAGTTACCCCTCCCTTTTTAAGATGCCACATTTAGTTTATTCCTTTTTAAAATTAAATTGTTTATCTCTTTAATTTATATTCAAGTTCATTTCCTTGAAATAAACTGAACAAGAGAAATAATTGTATTTTTTTTTTAAAGCAAACCATTCCTAACTAATGAAAAGAAACTGACTTCTTCAAAATCTACTGTGATTCAGATGGACATCACAAAATGCCAGGTTGTCAGTTTGAACCAGGGCTTTGCATCAGTCAGTAATGCTGAAAGTACTTTCCTCAAAGACATCATTTCCTAAATCTTAACACATTATTAATAAAGAGAGAAAAATGTTCATCACTAAAGATGTTTGAAAGAGATTTGATGCATTTACTTCACATCACAAGAAAATAAGATGAATTTTAAAAGTTCCTAATAAAAAAGCTCATTATCTTTGATGATTCCCAAGAAATAATTGTCCATTATTATAAGGAGGGATGGTAATGTCTGTGTGGGGATAAAGAGAGTAAGCCAAAAGAGAAGGAACTGGGCCAACCAGGAACATGCCCTCCTCACATACCGCAATTTCTGAAGCCATGGAGAAACCATGCCAGGCAATGGCAATCTTCAATTATTTACATGATTACTCTGGGTCTTTCTGACTCTGGAAGCATTATAAAACTCATATTTCAAACCCCAGATATATTTTTTCTTAAATTAGTTTTACATAGTCTTCAGGAAAATTCAACTTTTCCAATCATAGCTATCAGACATGTGAATTTTAAATTTTAAATTTAATGACAAATATTCTATACTTTAAAACCTGATTATTTTAGATAATAATGAAAAGAGAAAAGCATTTTTCTCTCACATGGGCTCAATATTCCATCTTTTATTTTAAAAAAATATCTAGGTTCAGATTTCCATTTTAGTAGCTTAGTTTAACACTTACTGAAACAAGGCTGTGAAACAAAATTTCGTATACTAATTTGTTTAATAAACACTTTGATGCCCTGGTTATAAAAGCTGGTGTCACTATTTTGTAGTAAGATAGTATCTTTTACAATAGATAATATAAGGAAAACAGTGACATAATGCAGTTGCAATTCCAGGGACAGTTATAATTTATTATAAAGCAAAGTACAAGGCCTGCAACCAAGATGAAAAGATTCCAAATTATGTGAAATTAGATGCAAACTTGTTTACTACCACTTATGTCAAAGCTGGGAAGTCATATGACACTGGGGCAACAGTATGAAGCAGCAACAGTAATGAAAGGTCAAGAAATGAAAAATTCAATAAAATGAGCTGGATTAGGAATTTAAAAGATAATATTATTGCTTCTTAACATCATGGTAGAGGGTAAGACTGCCAGCTCAGGGAAGCAAAATAAATCCACTCTTCTTTCCACCAGAGAACAGAATGGCCAACAGTTGGAACTCAATGTCTGCATTCGATAGGAAATTTTGAGATCATTTAACATGAAGAAAGCAGAAAGCCCAGTGTCCATAAAAACCTTTAATTGTTCCTTTTCCCTAAAAAGTTTCTTCAAAATTATCCAAGATTTGCTTTGAGGAATTATCTCTACACTCCATGATACTGATGTAGGTTTCCTTTCTCTTAAGATTTATGGTTATAATATTAAGGAGGAAATTATGAAGACAAGAACTTTGCACAGTATTTGTACAATATAAATATGTCTGCTAATAAGTATTTTACAAAGCCTGACAGTGAATTTAATTTATAACAGTAACTGCTATGTTCATGATTATTTTCATGAATTATTGGATATTGTTAGGTATTTCTACTATGGTGCTTTTATGAAAATAATCAAATTTAAATTATGGAATATTTATTAAAAATAAAACTCAGTAAGTGTAAAGAATATAGTAATTATTCCTAAATAATGTAAATATATAGTTTAAAAATCCATTTGATGATGAGATCAACTGAATGGAAATGTGGGGTTACTTGTGCTGTGCTGTGCTAAGTCACTCAGTCATGTCCAACTCTTGGGAATCCCGTGGACTGTAGTCTACCAGGCTCCCCTGTCCATGGGATTCTCCAGGCAAGAATACTGGAGTGGGCTGCCATGCCCTCCTCCAGGGCATCTTCCCAACCAGGGATGGAACCCAGGTCTCTCGCATTGCAGACGGATTCTTTACCAGCCACGCTACCAGGGAAGCTCCATGGGTTACTTAAGAAAGCTGAATCTATCAGAGAATATTGAAATAATAATTCCAATTTATGAGTAGTAATATATCTTCCTCCTTTGGCTGTTTCCTATGTGTAGCAGCCAACTGAAAGTTGAAAAAGTAGAGGAAAAATTCTCTCCCTTCAGAATTAAATAGGTCTAAAAAGGTAAAAGATGGGCCATGGCTAATTGTGTTAAATCCTAATCTGATTTATATAATTAAAAAAATTTAAATGTTATTGTCAGAAAAAGAAATATTTGTTATTAAAAACCAAATTCAGAATATAAAAATTATTTAATTCAACCAAAAACACTATATATATATTATTTCTACAAGTGGTAATTATTTTAATATATTTTGGCCAAAATAATCTCCTTACCTATCCACAATTAAGTGTTTACTGTGGAAATGGCTCACTTGAAAGACTTCATAAATATCTACTTTTTAAAAAATGGAAGCATAGTTCATTTACAATATTATATTAGTTTTAGGTATAAAACATAGTAATTTATTATTTTTTATAGATTATACTCCATTTAAAATTATTATAAAACACAATAATATGCTATGCTGCACAATATATCATGAATATCTGCTTTGACTTAATTTTGATAAAATTATAAAGTCATTATTCATTTTTCTAATGTCTCTATAAAATACATTTGAAAATATATCATAAAAATTACTATTGAAACATGTATAAAGTATACATTCTGTAAAATAAAAGCTATAATTTTAAGTTGTAAAACGTATACATTATGATTATAACAAATAAGAGGGTACTTTTACAGGGAAGCATTTCTTCCTTTAGAGTAGCCAAAATGAATTTACACCAGACCTAGTCAACTATATACAATCCTGTACAACTTATTTATTTCTTATTGTAAAGTATTAGATTTATATTGATTCTAGGAGCAAAGTTTCTTATCTTTAGATTAATAGTATGAGACATTCAAAAGACTTTTGATAGTCTTTTTTCTTTTAATCCCAAAGTGTACTATCTGTATTATAAGGCATTAGACCTAAGCCAACAGCATTATTTTAATTGAACCAGTAGTTACTTTCTGAAAGGCATAACTGAAAGAAGAAGATAAGGTATACACAGATTTTCAATTGAAAGAGTAAGAAGAAATAAAAAATAAAAAAGTTTGCAAATAATCTTTGTTGCCAGTGTACTGAGAAAAGGAAAAAAGGGAATATTCCCCCTACCTCACAACCATATGACTACAATTAGCATTTTTCTATTTACTCTGTTACACATGAAATTTATCTTTACATAATAGAAAACCCTCCAGGTGGCTTCCCAGGTGGCTCAGTGGTAAAGAATCTGCCTGCAATGCAAGAGACACAGGTTGGATCTCTGGGTTAGGAAGATCCCCTGGAGAAGGAATTGGCAACCCACTCCAGTATTCTTGCCTGGGAAATCCTGTGAACAGAGGAGCCTGGCGGGCTACAGTCCATGGGGGTAGCAAAAGAGTTGGACACGACTTGGAGACTAGACAACAATAACAACAACAGATAGAAAACTTCACTGGAATAGTGCAGAGAATGTGGTCTTTCAGATATATTTTTTTAGAAATTTAAAAAATAAATTTTAAAAATAAATTAAAAACATTTTTATCTATTAATTTTGTCTGTGCTGGGTCTTTGTTGCTGCTTAAACTTTTTTCTAGCTGCAATGTGAGACCTTCTCACTGCGGTGGCTTGTTTCAGAGAAAAGGCTCTAGGCACGTGGGCTTAAGTAGTTGCAGCAAGTGGCCTCAATAGTTGCAGATCCTAGGCTCTAGAGCACAGTCTCAGCAGTTGTGGTGTGCACAAGCTTAGTTACTCTGAGGCATGTGGGATCTTCTCGGATCAGGGATCATACCTATGTCTCCTGCACTGGCAGCTGGGTTTTTACCACTGACCCACCAGGAAAGCCTCAGTGCAGAGAATGTTTGAGGGAAAAAAAACCCTCTTTCTTTGAAGTAAAAAATAATTTTGGAGGAAAATTACTAAAGTACTACAGAGGGCATCTAGGTAGGAATAGCAAGGAAAAGAGAAAAGTTGATAGGGATTAGTTTTCCCATACTCACCCACCCGTGGGCAACAAATAGGGCAGGAAACATTACAATCCAGGAGACTGAGCTTCAAAAACAACCACGAACGGCCTCTAGTTTCAATTTTGGCAGGAGAAAAACTATTGTAATCTGTGCCATCTTTCTAAATCTCTTTGAGGCTAATTACTGGAGACACAATCATAGCTGGTGCAGATAACGCCGATTCCTATTCTGCTCATTTGTACCCCTCACAAGTAGAGAAAGCTTTGAAGGGGATAATGTACGATGAAAAACAGCCTGATAGGATGGGTAGTCTGTCTGTGGTAGGTTACCAGGAGGTAGTGAAATTTTTATTAAGCAATTTTGGAATGGATCTGTCTACTGAGCTGGTTTTTCTCACCTTAGAAAACATATTACAGGGCATACACCAGAGCAAAGAGCAATGTATATTTAACAGCCACATTTACCATTTTTTTTCCATAATCAGATGATTAGCCTTGATTTTGCTGTTGTTGTTTAATTACTAAGTCGTGCCTGACTCTTTTATGACCCCATGGACTGTAGCCCACCAAGCTCCTCTGTCCATGGGAATCCCCAAGCAAGAATACTAGAGTGGGTTGCCATTTCCTTCTCTAGGGTGTCTCCCAACCCAGGGATCCAATCTGCATCTCCTGCTTAACAGGCGGATTCTTTACCACTGAGCCACCAGGGAAGTCCTTAGCCTTGATTAGTCACTGAGAAAATGGAAATCAGGGAGGACATTTTCAAAGGAAATGGAAGGTCCCAATGGCTCTGACCCAGTGAGGAAGCATGAGTCTGGATCCTAAGAATCACCAGAGGATCTGCCCCTTCCAAGAAGCTTCACTTGTTCCTGAGATCACAAGGCAGTCTATGGTCACTGTCAGAACAGGGCATGCTGTGTAGCCAAAGTCCCTCACACTGGTCTGATCACACTAACTTTGCCATAAAGACTTTTTTTTTTTTTTAAAAGTGCTCTTTCACTTTTTTTCTTCATTAAACCTTAAATAGTTAAGTCTGAGAGGCAGCAATGCTTTTGTTTACACATCTGTTCAAACAAAAGATTAAAAAAGAAATCTCTCTTTGGGTAAAGGCCAAACCCTGTAAACACGTAAAAAAAGTCATAAACTTGCTTATCTTTGCAAAGCAGGGAATCAGGAGTTCTGTAAAAACATATAGCACATGTAAGTAACATATAGCACATTCAAATGGCATCTGAGAGTCCAAAATGACAAAGAACTTCAAGGATCTTTGCACAAGTGTGAAAAAGTCCTTATCCTTCAAGTGATCATTCAAAATTTCTGCCTGGAGGTAGAAAATATTACTGTAAATGCAGTTTTCCAATACTCAACAAAAACCTAAGGCAACTGTGAGATACCCCTGAATTGCCTTCACTCAGACTCTGGAGAAAAGCCAGCTGGTTAGAGGACCCACCACAAATATACAATGAAGTATAATTTTCTGCATATGTTTAAAAATGTCATTCAAATCTGAAAAAACAAACTTAGGTTCAAATCCAAACCTTCCCTCCCTCCCCCCTTTTTAGGTGGTAAAGGGAGATTAAAGTTTGTAATTATGGGTCTGTTTTCCTCCTGGAAGGAGTAACAGTTACAATTCAGTTACATATATATATATACACACACATAGATATGTATGTTATTTTCTTTTCTGGTAGTACTTTGCTTTCTGAGTGAGCCACAAAAGGACAGGCTGCCCTGAGCCTAGCTTCCTTTTTTTGTGCACAACATCCATTTCTCACTGTCCAAGAAACTCATCTATCTGAAAGAACAAAGCGATGGCCTCAGCAGTACAGCTGACTACCGTGGGGCACATAGTACAAACAGAAATGCAGAAACCCTGAAGGGACTGCCACAGCAGTCAAGCTGCAGGAAAGGGCCAGGTGAGATGGTGGCAATCACCTTCCAAAAAGCCTGTGGGCCAGCAATGGGGAGTATCTGCTAATACAATCTCAGACCTTTATGGAAGGATGGTCAGGCAGTAGATTCCGCTCAATACCTCCTACACACAAAGGCTAGAGCAAGATGTAGGGCCTTTTGGGGTAGCTGTCTGAGCAAGGACTCGGCACTACAAGTCCTGGTGTCTAGGCCTTCCTCGGTCATTTATTGTGTAAATTTGGGGCAAGTCTTTTTTCTTTTTTTTAATCTTTTTGAGCCTCATTATCCTAAGGAGTAATGATGGATTTGGAGATTAGGATCTAAGGGGATAAAAATTTGGATCTGGGACCCCCATCAGTCTCTTTCATATTTAAAGTTCACAATTCTACTAGTCTTTTTAGGATCTCCAGTAAGTTGCAATGAATAAGGTCCTTAGCATCTTATAATCCTGACTCAATTTTAAATCTTTACATATAACATTTATGTTAATATAAAAATGTCTGTAAAGATTACTTGAAGGTTCTACACTAAATAATACTTGTTAGTGAAAAGATCATGGAAGGGTGGTGCTGATGGAAAAATGTTAAAGTCTTTCTTGTCAGGCACCTGCCCCTGCTTGCCTTTTCAGTGGCTGGCACTTCCTACAGTGAGCTTAGGCTCTCACTTCCTTCCTCGAGGCCTCCAGCTAGAGTAAGTGTAGGCTTCTATGTAGGCTGATTCAGTTGCAAGTCCAAGGATGGCTCTCCAGTGTCTAGGAAAGAACATTTCAAGCACTGTACCACAAATGACACTGGGACACTGTTACTAGTTGTGAAGTTGGATGCAGATTATTGTTTATAATCAAGTACTGAAAACTGTGAATAATTCTCCTTTTTAGTGAATTAGAGTAGGTTTCCTATAACCACATCATTTTCACTCTCTTCTATTCTGATATGCTTTCATGAGCCATGTAGCAGAGGAAGTAAAGCATTCATACAGAGAAAGACCAAGTGAAAGTACGTTCCACTAGAACTGAATTTAATAATCAAGTGACCCTGTCCACATGGTCTAAGATGGCAATTCTGAACCTTTTTGGTTTTAGGCCGCTTTATAGTTTAAAAATTAATGAGGAACCCAAAAAGATTTTGTTTATGTGGGTTATAGCTATTGAAAGTTTAAAACAATTAATTCATTAAAAATAAAAATAAGCCAATTACATGTTAACTTAAATCACTCTTTTTACCAACAAAAAAGTTTATATTTTCCAAGGCCAACAAACAAAAAACTAACCAGAAGAGTGATTACATTTTACATTTTCACAAATGTCTTTAGTAGCTGGCTTAATAAAAGACAGCTGAGTTCTCATATCTGCTTCTGCATTCAGTCCTGCTGCAATACTGTCTTAGTTGGAGTACATGAAGAAAATCAGCTTCATATAGATATGTAATTGAAAAAGGGAAGAATATTTACATAGCCTTTTCAGTTAACTATAGATATTCCTTTTTGATACTTCATCAAAATTCAGTTAAGGTTAGTTTCATGTAATATTTGAAACCACATCAGAATTTTTTACATTACTAAAATTAAAATTCATTGGTATATTTTGCACTTTGGCTGAATTTTTTCCCCAAGCATGATTTTGTAATATAATTCACTGTTCATCTGGAAAACAGTAAGTCAGTTATGCGTATCTTCAAAATGTTGACACATTCAAATTATACAACATCAAAAAATCGTATTTGTTGTTAAATATTTAAATATTGGGAATGGGTCATGGTCATGTGCTCAGGAAAGGTTGCTTGCCCTCTCAGTTCTTAGCGGATGAACTGAGATTAGTCAAGCCAATTACGTCCTGCCAGAAAGATTTTCCTCCAAAACAAAAGGAGAGACACATGAAGAGAAGCACAGCTTCCTGTCCTTGCATACTTTTGTATGAGGAAACAGGTTCTTGAGATGTAGCAGTCATCTTGTAACATGAGGAAAAAGGCCTCACGGAACTAAAAATTAACTCGCTAAAGACAGTGGAGAAGAAAATCAGAGAGGCTGATATCTTATGATGTCACTGGACTGTAGCATTACACCTGGAAATATTTCCCTCCAGACTTGCTGTTATGTGAATTAGTTAACAGCCTATTGCATAGGTTATTTTCAGATGGTTATTCTATTCTCTGCTACTGAATGCATCCTGTGAAGTGAAGTGAAAGTCACTCAGTCGTGTCTGACTCTTTGTGATCCCATGGACTATACAGTCCATGGAATTCTCCAGGCCAGAATACTGGAGTGGGTAGCCTTTCCCTTCTGCATATATATATAAAGTGTCACATAATACAATAAGTGCTATAGCGTACATACATGCATATACACACACAGGTAAAAATGAATTTGAGGAAAACATTTACATCGCTTTGGAGAAGATAGAGAAGAAATGTCACTAATGATACAAGGAGTTGGAGTTCAACAGGCAGGCACAGGTAAAATGGAATTTTAAACAAAAGAAACACAAGAGCAAAGACATAGAAGGGTAAAAATCCACAGTGTGCTTGAAGACTGACTCATAAACTAAAGGATGACTAGGAAGAACCTGTTCAGCTTGCTATCCTCAGGGTCTAGTACAGTGCCTGGCACAAAGTTACTGTCAGTAATTCTAAATGAGTGTCTCAGAATGAGACTGGAAAAGCAGGCTAGCACCAAATTGAGACATGCCTTACATGCCATACAATAAAGAAACAAAACAGATATTTTATAGAACTTTGGAACACAGACAATTACTCCCCAAGATGGCTGCTTGGATTTGTTACTGCTAGATGAGGAAAGATCACAAAGTCACACATGGGTGGGGATATCTTTCTGACACCATTCTCCATGTTCTCCCTTCTTGAGTGGGTTTCCTATACTAGAACTATGGTCAACAGGTGAGAGATAATGAGTGACGATGAAGAATACCAGCATTTATGCTGCTCTAAAGTGACTAACATCTTTACATCATCTGCTAGAATACACCTTTTAACATTAACTTCTGGAACCTATATTCACAGTGAAAATTGTTATGGGCATCTGCATTATGTAGTAATTTCTTGTAGGAATTACTAATAACAAATGTTTTCTGAACTTCCACTCTGTATTGCCTGTTGCTAAGTGGTGATGCTAATGGACATGTATGCCGTGGTCCTGATCCGTAAGAAGTGTGTAACATACGTGAGGAGAGAGCAAACACTAACACGGTGTCCACCACGTCTACAATGATGTTAGGCACAGCGAATGGGTGTGAAAGGAGTTTGGAATAGAGTGATCTCTGAAGACTGAGGTTTTATGGAGGGAGTGAAACTTGAATTGGGAGTGAAGGATCAGTCAGTAGATAATTTGGTTGGAGGTGTAGATTGAGTAAGTTTATTGAAGACCATGAATGACAGGCAAACCTTCTAATTCAGATAAGGAGGGATTGTTTCCCTTGGCTGATTGTAAATACATTCAGTAGCTCAACAATGCCAAGCCATTGCCAGAGGATTTTTAGGAAAATTCTGAGATTTGTTTATAGAAAAGACAGTTTAAACGATTTACTTTTCAGAACATAGTGTTGGGGTTCAGTATACCCTGACAACAACTGAAAACCTAAATTATTAAAAAAAAGTATCAGTTATATACAAGACACTATTTTAGGTCCCCAGAGTTATCAAATGAGAATCAGAGATATATTCTGCTATTTTTAAAGTCCAGCGTTTACTAAAAAAGAAGATGTATACTTACCTAACTGATAAAAATTTGGAAGTCGTATGTTAGAATAACTAGGTCAAAGTACTATTACATGAAGCAGAAACAGCGTTAAGAAGGACAGCTTACCTAGAGCTTATGTTGGAATTGGGGCAGGCTTTGTGAAAGAGTGACACATCTGAGTTACATGCTGAGAGGCAGAGAGGTTTGGAGACTTGGGAGGTTAGGACAACTAAGGCTGAGTAGATACTGCCAAGTCTTACGGTATTTCTTGAGTCCAGATAGTTTTACCTATCTAAAAAAAAGATTTTTAAAGGGAAAGATACATTTAGTCCACCCGAATTTTTTGTTTAACTGCTAAAGTGAGGGAAATTCTTAATAGACAAGTTATCTTGAAAAATTAGACTGATTTGTCATATTGGAAAAGCAAAATAGACTTAAAAAAAAAAAAAGGAAAATCTCCAAAGCAAAATAGAAAGTAAAGGAACTGGGCGAAAGCACAGGAGAAACCAGAAGGGTTGAAAGACTGCAGGGATTTAAGCTGACTGCCGCTGCTGAGCCTGAGGGAAGTCATATACCATCTCATTAAAATAAAAAAGTCAGTAAAACGGTATTGTTTCCATTAGTCTCCAAGAATCCTTCAAGTTCTGAAATACTATGATTCCCTGTCCTTACAATTTCACTTCATTCATCCTATAAAACTCAGAATTCATATGTGTAGAGGCAGGATTCTCAGATGACCAGGCCATAGGTGCTTCCGTTAAATGGCCATGTCCAACTGATACCATGGTTTTCAGAGAGGGATAAAATACACATTTGAAAAGGGCTATTAAGTGCTTAACATTCTCTTAAGTCACTAGGTAAAGTCAATCAGAGTTCAATGAGGCCTCATATCTCTAAGCCTTTATATTGTTGCTCAGATGCTCAGTCTTGTCAAGACTTGTCAAGAGTCTTGTCAAGACTTGTCAAGAGTCTTGTCAAGACTCTCTGCGACCTCATGAATTATAGCCTACCAGGCTCCTCTGTCTATGGCATTCTCCCAGCCAGGATACTGGAGTGGGGTGCCATTTTCTCCTCCGGGGATCTTATCGACCCAGGAATTGGACCAGTGTCTCTTGCATCTCCTACACTGGCAAGTGGATTCTTTTAGAAAGCACTATTTGAAGAAATACTATTTTTAAACTATTTATAATCTTCCAACAATTCTAAACAGAGAAACTGTTCAAAGGAGCCTTATCAATCTTCTAAGCAATTGGAACAATGACCAGCTAGGAGAAGAGTTAGAATCAAGCTACTTCCTAATGAGCAAAGAATATTTTTATCAGCCCAGGCCACTGTCACATTAGCTTATAATTACTGTCAAATATAATTTTTTTCTATAGTATTCTTTATGATAAACCAGGCACAGTTCAAGGTGGGTCCTTCATCTATAAAATTTGAGGACTGAACTAGATATCTTTTATGGCATTCTGACATATTTTATTACTGGTGCTACTAACAGAGCCTGGCAGGCTGTAGGGTCCATGCAGTCACAAAGAGTCGGACAAAACTGAGCAACTAACACACACACTAGTAACAAAAATAATAACAGGTCATTGCATAGAATAAGAGAAAGAGCTTCACTCATCAACCCTACTAGTAAGCAGTAAGCAATAATCATAAATACAATAATAAACACATATGCCTTTCTGGCAAGAATTGAATGTGGTTTTGTCCCCATTATCTCATTAGTGACATTACTCCACCAAGCCTGGTAACATCACTGTGAGGAAGGATGCCACAGCTCCTCATCACCACTAGCTAGAAGTGGAATACATGTTTATAGGTAACGCTAGATTCTCATTCCTTTGACTAGGTAACAGGTGATTTTCACAAATGACACACACACTCTCTCTCTGAATCAATCCTACTTCTAAGGATAGAAATACAAAAGCCTTCTTCATGCCAACACTGGTCCCATAATTTTATACATATACATACACAACTTTAAAAATCTGCTCTTTACTAAAATCACTTGGAAGAAAAAATTTCTGATGCAAATACTATAAAGTTAACATCTCAAGACAGAAAAATGATAAGACCATGAAAAATCCCACCCAGCAAGAGTTAATTCCATTGCATGGTGAAACCATACACCTTACTTACTGGACTACTTCATAAACCAGTCGTTTGTGAACAATTACTTTAAACCATCATGCCATTCACTATCCTGAAAAACAGGCTAATAGAAAGCTGTTATCTCCCCAAAGTCTGCTTATTGTAAATAGCCCATCTCTCCTTGCTGACTCCAAAAGCTGTATACACATACTGCAATCGAATCTACCATAGCTCAAAAAAATCCTTTCTTTAAGTAACCTACAAAATGCCAATCTAATACAAATACGAGAAAGAGAAGTTCTTACTAAGACAAGATTTTGTATTTACAGTATTCTGAACAATGCTTAAACCTGCGCTGGTTATATAAAAGACTCTCCCCCATGCCACCTCCGCCCCCAGGCTGACAGCATGCTTAGTTCTCTCATTTACACCACGCTGCAGTAACATAAAGAAGGGTTTACTATTAATCCAGGTTTTACTACAAAGCGGCCCGTTATTTCTCTGTCAAACACTGGCAAGAGTGCCAAGTGTCTGTCATACCATTCAGGGGATTAAGTCTCCTTTTATAGTCTGATACTTGTACCAATTTATAAAAATACAGATATAGTTTCTTCAAGTTGGTCACAGTCTATATTTTGGCTTGGATTCAGGCAGCAGAGGCTGACTATGACAGCTGGCAGGAAACTGAGGGGAGAGTACATCCTCCCCCTTTCAGTCACATCTCAGTTGCCATAGTGATTAATCCTTAATTGAATGCTGTCTTTGTACAATCTTTTCAGAAAACTTTAAGTAAGCTTAAGTTGAAAACATAACAGTTGACTGAAAAAATGAGGTTCCACATCACACAGGTATAGCTAAGTTTTATGACATACTTCCATATAGTGAAAGAACAAGTTAACTTTAACAAAGGTATTATCCATTCCTTCCAGCGCTTAAACGTTTGTTTGGTCTAAGCTTAAACCTAAATCACACAGGTTTTCCCTCTTGGTATCAGACATCTTATCTTTTAAAATAAGCTGTTCTCATATGGTTCTGAAATATCCAAGCACAACTGAACGGAAAGCAAGTTCTTATTTTACATAGTTTTGTACTGCTAAATTAAACAGGCATAATTAGAAATTTAAGGTTTTAATTCAACATATTTATCAAATATGTTCTATAAGCAAATTAATTTATAAAAGTATACACTAAGAAACCAAAGGAAATATGGGGAAGACAGTATATTTTAGAACTTTTCTTAACATATGGTTGAATTTTATTTGATTCACAGCTTTTGCCATTTTGGTTTCTAATAATTACATCAAAGGACTGAGAAACTCTGAAAGACTACAATATGTTATTTATAATTGCAGTGTACATTATTTCTCCTTTGTAAGTTTTTCATTTAGTATATTCCTTTGCAATTTAGTTAAAGGCTCTCACTTAGACTCAATTACAGTATTCCTTGGGAAGTAAAATACTTGCATATTGTGGCCACCGTTAATCTTGTGTTGCCTCCATACAAATAAATAGGACTTGTTTTGTTTTCTTAGGAACTGAGGCAGCACATCTGCCTCTGGCTGCAGACACAGACACACACACTGAGAGACCACACACAGACACACACACACACACACACACTGAGAGACCACACACAAACACACAGAGACACACACAGACACACACACACACACACACACTGAGAGACCACACACAGACACACACACACACACAGACACACACACACTGAGAGACCACACACAAACACACAGAGACACACACAGACACACACACACACACACACACACACACACACACTGAGAGACCACACACAGACACAGACACAGACACAGACACACACACACACACAGACACAGACACACACACACTGAGAGACCACACAGACACACAAAGACACACACACACACACACACACTGAGAGACCACACACAGACACACACACACACACACACACACACTGAGAGACCACACACACACACACACACACTGAGAGACCACACACAGACATCACACACAGACACACACACAGACACAGACACACACACACAGACACACACACACTGAGAGACCACACACAAACACACAGAGACACACAGAGACACACACACACACACACACTGAGAGACCACACACAGACACACACACACACACACACACACAGACACAGACACACACACACACACACTGAGAGACCACACAGACACACAAAGACACACACACACACACACACACACTGAGAGACCACACACAGACATCACACACAGACACACACACACACACTGAGAGACCACACA